>NC_142520.1:47427377-47499877 GCF_964205215.1 Stylophora pistillata | reverse complement strand
TTTTCTGAGACTCTCAATAGGCAAAAGACGAGAAAATGCTGTAGAGAAAAATGGAAGCACTCGCTGTTTAGTCCACAAATGTTCCTGAAACTTTTATGGAGCTGTTTCATAGGTCTCCAAACCCTTTAATAAGATCCTCGGTAATACAAAGTTCTGTGTTCGCGATAATAGTACTCATGCTGGAGTCAATTTAGGCTGCAGCTACGGTTGTTCTTTACCAGTGTTAGTGACCCAATGATATCTAAGTGAAACGTTAATAGCTTTAAATCTCAGAAAATTCTCTACAAAGATTGCTGGGGCTCAAAAGTCGTGAAATAAAGCACTATTTGTGGTTCTTTTATTTTGCGGGTGACCACGGGAAATGACCCTGTTCCTCAGCAGTCTTAGAGCTAATTAGTAATAAAGAGTAGAGAGGGAATCAAACAAATGTTTGGAGATCCCTTATAAGAACGATGTAATCGAAGAGATTATGGATTAAAGTTTTAACAGACATACACGAACGAATTTCTAGATACATGATAGTATTGATGATAATTTTCACGCTTTATAAATAATAAAGCAGCTAGCGCTGAATACTTGTTACACATACTAACTGTCGTCATTTGTTGACAGGACATTGGAAAACAACCAGCTGGAGGACTTGCCTAAAGACATATTCAATAACAATATCAAACTAGAATATCTGTAAGTTCCTAGTTTTAATCCCACTGACTTTGGAAAAGAAAGACGAGAAAAGATAAACATGTAATTTAAGGGATAGTTGTACCAGTAAAATATTTACACTGGTGAAACTTGGTGGCCAAAGTCTCAAGTTTGCATTATTGTTTGATACATCAGTTTTAATAGACCCGTCAGCTTAGCTTGTGTTTCGTCTTACACGTAGAAGGACTATTTTTAAATTTTTTCAACTGCGAAGAGTAGTTGTAAAAGATTCTCTATTCTTTGACGCGTTTCGTCTAACTGTCGGGGACTTCTTCTGGGAGTTTTAGCCAAAACCGTGGCCATCAAAATATATTTTTCACCTTGCCTTAGACATTTTAGATTTTTCACAACTTGGCCTGTTCCTGTGCGAAAGCCCAGCCAGGCTTCTATGATCATTAGTTCCCCGTAACAGATCGGCTAACCTCGGCTTATAAATACAAGCGCTCAGTGCTACTTGTAAAACTCCTTGAAGAAGTCTACGACAGACGAAACGCGTCGGAGAATAGAGAAGTTTAACAACTACTCTTAGCAGAAGTGCTGCTCACTAGTTTAGTTTAAAAAAACTCGTTTATACACATGAAAATTTTTTATCTTCATAAAATAATTTTAATCATTAATAACTAAGATATAGCCTAATTTTCTTTGGAGCATTAGTGGTGAGAAAAGAGAGGAGGGAGGGAGGAGAGGAGCGGACACTAGAGAACTAGTTTTGCTTCCCAAAGAGTAGGACGTGTCGTTGTCTCGCTTAATCGTCCTCAATTCTAAATCTATCTGTCAAAATAAGTTTGTTAGTCACGCCGGAAGGTAAACTATAGGCCATCAATGACAAAACATCACAAAGTCTTAACCCACTATGTGACAAGTCAAAACACTTCAGTGCATCCATGTGAGACTAGGAGATTGGTGCTAGTAGCCAGAGGATGTGGACGTACATGTTAACGCTCCACCAAAAATTATTGGAAGTTATGAAATTTTAATATATGCGCAAGCCAATCAATAGAAAGGCGAGGAGAGAAAGGTGTTCCAGTAAAGATAGTGCATCTCCAGATGAAAAGAAACTAAAAGACGTTTGTTTGAAGTGAAGGAAGGCACCTACGCTACAAGCTTCGACGTGGTGAGCAAGAGTGAGGACGAGAAAGCGTTACATCACAACCCAGTAAAGTATTAACCCGCCTAAAAAGTCTTGAAACAATCGACGAAGCTCGAGAATGGCTTAAGAAAATAGAAGAAGCCAATAGCAAATTTATCCAAGAAATCAACAGAAACGTGTGAAATTTCTTAAGGAGGACATCGACACCCATTCAAAACACAAATCAACTGAAGAACTATTATCACTACGCAAACAAGCTGGGTTACCAAGAAGCGAAAAGGCAAAAAGGAGAAACGAGAGAGCACCGAAGAAATGATCAGTTCCATCATAAAAGAAAAACTGCAAATAGCGGACGCGCGCAAATTGAATTGCAACGGCTGCACATCAAATGGAAAAGTACCCCCAAACCGTCAGAGCCTAAGCCCTCCTCTAACTCCCTTTCTCCCCTTTACCGAACGCCAGAGAAAATTGAAGCAGGCATAGAAAGAAAACGCCTTTCGCAATTCAGGAAAACGATGTCGTAGAGAGCCGTCGTCATCAATTCAAGAAACTAAAGAGGGCAAGAGAAAATGGCCGCCCCGAACCGGACAAACTCTACTTAACGCAGATGATATCCCAGCTTAGCTTTTTTTTTATATGTATATGTACACTTGCATTATCCCCTATTTGTTCGAATGTATTTTATCAATAATTTACGGTAGTTAAAGTTATTCGAACTCCTTATAGACTTAATCCACGTGGCCCCATAAAGTTATCACCAGTCAGTAAATAGGTAAATGGACTATTGCTTTTCGCAAAGATTACGACTTTGATTCTACAAAATTTGTTTAGATTTTCAAAAAAACAAGGCTGTTGAGCTTCAAAAGCGATCTAAAAGTGATAAAAGCACATCCGCTTGCACTCCCTCGGCACAAAAGAAATGGAGCCAATTTTTTTTTAAAACAAATTCTCCTTGGAAAGACTTTCGCATCATTCCATATCAGCGCAAGTTAAATACAAAATTAAGAGAATTCCAATTTAGTATTATACATAGAATTGTAATTAAAAGTTATAATCTGCACAAAATGTCTCTAGGCCCTCGTGTTTAGGCATCTTTTGGAACCGTTATGATGAATTCCTCAGACATTTGTGTGTACAATGCATCTCCGTGTCTAAATTCTAGGATCAAATTGTAAATTGGAGCTCCAGGTGCACGCTTGATTCAAATTATAGTTTTAACGATGGAAGTATTTTATTTTGAAAGTCAGTCGTTGGGCTGTATATCAAAGGATATATAACTTATTTTGAATACCATAATTCAAATGGGTAAGAAAACCATTTATGAAAGCAAGAGGAGTTTGTTGAGAGCATCATTCAGTGTTTTCTGAGCAAAATGAAACATCGAAAATCCCAATAGTATCAATGGAAATAGCTAATAAAAGGAGTGAATTAGATTTCTTTCTCAAAAAATAGAACAATAAAAATATTTGATGAACATTCCATTACTTTTTGCAAGTATTCCTTGCAAAATTTTTGAAACATATTTACAATAAGGAACCTGTTAATAATATAAGTAATCATGTAGAATTCGTTTAATGTTAGCATTGTATATAAGATAATAATTGTAGGATTTCATTGCAAGCAGCTCATGGTGAGTAATGTATCGTAATTGATATATTGTGGGCAATGTGTTGTAATGCAATTTATGTATTGTAAGTAATATAGGTCGTAAGAGAAGATTTGCATTAAAAAAAAAATCAAAACATAGTCAGGTCATTTTTAGAGTACGTGAGTTACTAATTTATTGTCGCTTGTTGCGTCAAAAGGTTGTCTCAATGTGACTGGTTTTAAGGTTCTAAGAGAGTACAGGGTTGACAAGGACACCCACATTTTATATGCGCTTAATCATGCTTAAAAGACCGATTACAAAGCCAATTGAAACAGAAATAAAACATTGTAACTACGCTTAATTTATCACCGATGACAAAGAAATCCTGTCAGCAGAAGGCAGGAAAATCACAAGTAGATCCAATCGCTATGACTCTATATGCTCTTAGAATCCAGCCTCCGATGGTATGTCTACAGAGGGCGTCCATAGTAAAGCAGTGCTGGTCCGCCAATAATGTGGGTGGGGCATGGTAAGCAGCATGGGTCCACATTTTTGCTACACTCCAAACGACAAGAACAACTGGATTATCGCAAAACCGGACAAGAAAGAAAGTGTGAAAGAAGAATTTAAGGAAACGAGCATTAAAATAACATTGGAGGGGAAGAAAAATCTTAACGCGGCAACAGGCTTACGAGAGTATCTAGACGAATTCTTCAATGATAAAGTGTCAGATTGGGTCAGTGAAGTAGCTCAGCTGGCAGAGTTTCCTTAGACACAGCTACAGGCACGTTCTGTCGCTTTCACATCGGCAACCTAGTACCTAGTACCTATCGTGACCATGCTTGCATGGCAATATAATCTTAAATATAGCGTTTTCATTTGCGCCTGCTGAAATAAACACACTATATCGCTCCTCTCTGTTAGGTGTGATGAATAACTGGCAAAGCGTTTACCATTCTTTATTGGATGTATTATTTTGTAATAATGAACACATATAAAAAAACGGCTCTCACTAAAATGGATATTTTGGTAAAAATAACAGGGCTTCGATCTATCGGCGTTCGGTCGCCAGCTGAGGCGATAAACATTTGGCTGAAAAGGATTACTCGATCTCTATATCTTACAATAGATAGTCGATATCAACTTGACGCCAGTGTCAATCGCAACAGAACTATGCGATAGTCCATAGTTATTTCTGAAAGAGAATTTGGTTTCTAAGCGTAAAGTTCAGTGTTGCACTTATAGCGACTACCGAAACTAGTGGATGAGACTACTTTGCAGGTCGTCTTCAAAGACAAGTAAACCGGCATGTACGAGTAGCATTTTCTATTTTAGAACATCATAAATCAGTTAACATTGTATAATTATGTTAATTTGTATTCGTTCGCGCATAACTATAACACGTAACCTAAACCAAACAGCAAAGGTTCTCTTATGTCGGACTCACCTGCGCCATATCGAAAAACCTCGAAAGTACAAGTTTGACAGGGCAGTACGAAATCAAAGAAAAAAGCACTTTAAAAGGATGCTCATCCATGTTTTATATGCGCGTGGTGACGCTTAAAGGACCGATTAGAAAAGCAATAAAAACTGAAGTAAACATTGTAACTACAATCGTGACTAAGATTTAGAGACAATTCGTCTGGTATCCTTGACACTCAAACTCTTTGCCGGCTGATCTGTGTAACTGCAGTAATCGTAACCTCCCAACACCACGATGATAAAGACGATTTATTGGGTATGTGGGTTGAAACTTAAAACAATAAATGAATACGAAATTACAACAATTGACTAGTAAAAGTGACAGGAAAGAAATACACTGAACGAACTGAACAAACTTGAAATGACAATACTTACATTGTTACGATTTCTACGAAACTGCTGGACGGATATAAACTGCCCAAAGGCGAAAGTAAGATAAACTAGAATAACGGCTCAAAGCTAACTGCTGTATGACTATCGGAAGACTAAACTCTGAACTTGAGAAAAACTAATTCATATATGCGAAAACGACTAGCTAACTTGAAGGCGACTGAAGACCACAATTAGCGCCTATATTACGAAAGAAAGTAATGAACGAAGATACTTGACATAGAGACAACAGAAGCTAACTGACCAGCGAAAAAATACTAACGAACGACGAGAAACAGCGACAACACAAAAGGACACCCTAATGATTGATTGAATGAGAAAAACAAAAAAAAAACATTTCGCACGCGAAGATCCTACAATCTGTTATTGCAATGCAATGCAATCAACGTTCGATTTGGTAGGATTTTCATAAAGCGAGAAGTAATAAAATGCAATCTTAGGGAAAGAAAAGATATAGAGAACATTCGACGTGCACCAACATGAAATAAACAACTATGAACAAGAGTTCACCGCTCTACGCTTGCAAGATGTCGGTAGACGATGAACCAAGTTTTGATGAAACCCTGATTTTCTAAGACGCTCGATAGGCAAAAGACTCAGCCTTTAGTTCACAAATGTTCCTTAAACTTTTGTGGAGCTGTTTTATGGAGCTTCTTCAATAAGATCCTGGTTATTTTTAACCCCACTGACTAACTTTTAACCCCAGTTATAAACATTTAAATAAGGTAAGAAAACTGTTAACCCCAGTATTAAACAACAACACTGTTTACACCAAGGTCAGAAAAAAGATAACCTTTACCAGTATAAAGCCTCCAGGAGTAGGTATCACTTCTTGCTAAAATTACAACTAAACCGAGGCATGTCCTAGGCAATAATTAAACAAAACTTCATACTAAATCCATGAGAAATCAAAGAAAAGGTAAAAAGCAGTAAGGTAAACTAGGTGGAGGAAAATTATGACAAACACGAAATTCACAGCATGGCCAGTGCTTTCAAGATTGCTCCCCTATAGCTCCTGTACGAGAAATACTGGCCAACCGCGTTCAGATGAACACCATCAGCCAAATAGAAAGGTTTAGAAGGGTTAGAGAAGGAAGAATGAGTCCAACAAGAAACGTGAGACGAGGCTAAGACGACGAAGAGATACTGTTTCAGCACGGAGTTGCGCTGAAGGAATCCGTCGTACCCGGCGAAGAAAATGCCACGTGGAATATTAATAACGCGACAGACGCCTATAACGCGAACAGAAAATGTCTCCAAAAGCAAAAAAACGAGCTCCTCAATTTTCAAACCTACCACTTCAGGCGATAGATTAATCAAATCATTAGTTCCTAGCTCCAAAATGATCACGTCGGGTTTGAGATACTGTTACGTGCACGAATGACCAACAAATGTCCGCTAACAAAGCATAGACTCCCGAGTACGATATGTGGCACGCAACAAAAATGTAACAACAAGCAGTTACCCCTTTTAACTATTATTTGATTAGTTTTACATTGTCTAATCCACTTAGGTTAAAGATTAAGTTAAGCAGTTCATAAAGCAGGCTTACAATCCTTCATGCCGTCTAAGTGTTCGTCGTCTTGATCAACTTCCAATTCCAACATCCGCCGACTGAAGACCACAGCGCTTGGCTTTCTTGATTTATCGCATTCTTTCCTTGTACACAAATTCTTCCGGAGGAAGAATTAACTTTGTGGAAAGCGTGACTAAGCAATTCGTCCAGCAAAATATCGTTTTCTCTTAAGCGCCTAAATCTCGTAGTTTCTGGGTTTCCATCCACCGTGAAGTCAGAAGCAAAAAAACTCGAACTGAGGAATAACAATTAAAAAAATGATTTCGCAACCAGAGATGCGCTAATGGAGGGGCTTTTAGCAACGTCTGACAATGGATTGACAAGAACAACGTGCAAATTTTGTTGTTTCAGTATTTTTTTATTTTAATCGATGGTATGTTTCAGGATTTGTTGTCTCCGAATGCGACAAAACCAAATTTTTTTTTGCCTATGACCGTGAAGTCATAGGCAAAAAAACTCGAACTGAGGAACAGCAAATAAAAAGTCGGTCCTCGTCGCGGTTGTCTCCTCGCGACTGTATATAAATAGATGGAGGAAGACGCTCTGTAAACGGAAATATCCTTGACAAGGCGTGTGCAGACTTAAGGTAAACAAGCTCTTGTCAATCAAAGTGGTGTAAAAACAAGAACCTTCTAAGGAGTTCCAAGATCAATATGCTAAATCTCCTAACTCACTAGCATTCCTTTCTTGGAAGGTTAGTTTTGAGAGTTTTAAATCAGATTGAAATCCCCGAGTTCATTATGATGTTAGGAGAAAGACGATTCTTAACACTCCGAGTATGACGTGAAATCATGACAAACTCGACTAAAACTACAGTAACAGCAGCAGTAAGAACTTCGATTTCGGTTATGTGCAAAACGTTTTGCAGGATCAGTGGGAAAAAATGTTAAAAAAAAAACACCATCGATAAAAATGACAAAAAAGTGTACTCAAACAACAAAAATTTGTACGTTTTCTTGTCAATCTTTTGTCAGACGTTGCTGAAAGCCCCTCTATTAGCGCATCTCTGGTTGCGAAATCATTTTTTATTTGCTGTTCCTCAGTTCGAGTTTATTTGCTTATGACTTCACGGTGGATGGAAACCCAGAAACTGCGATATTTAGGCGCTTAAGAGAAAACCATATATCGATGGACAAATTGCGTAGTCACGCTTTCCACAAAGTTAACCTTGACCTCGATCAGCCGGCATCTATTTATTCGCGGTTGCGGGTGCATTTTTGGAAGCTGTGTAAATGAAGCGTGAAAGGATACAAAAACAATAAGTCACAACATACCTATACGTAATTTCTGAGTTTCCTCTGACATTTCACGACATTTAATTTTTTTTAAAATTTACGATTTTTAGTTTTTTATTGAGCCTCGACGATTTACCCTCGACCCTCGACATTTTACCTTCGACCCTCGACCCTCGACCAAAACCCAAACTCATAAGAAATCACTAGGCACAGGGTAAAATATGGACTGGACCATTTTTTTGAACCATTTAATAAATCGCGACATCGTGGACTTTCGCGCGCACGCGACAAAATCTTCAACAGAAGTCACGTTCTCAAGCGCTTCCAAAATTAGTTTCACAATACGATAATTCCGGATCTGTCGGCAGCGCGATCGCCGACGAGCGTCCATTGGTCGGCTACTCTAGGATTTGATTTTTCCTATTTTCTGCTCTAGGGTAGTTGTCAAGGGAAATCCACAGGACATTCTTTTGTTCTCTTGCGGTTTTCAAGCCCCAGACGATAAAACTTTCCCGAGGTAACTTACTTAGGAAAAAACCGGTCACACGTGCAAATTTGAGTTTCCCTAGGGAAACTGTCAACAAGTCAAGTTGCCCTAGGACATAACCCTGAAGTGTTACCACAACTACTATCGCGTTCACTATCCTCTACTGTCGGGTTACCAGTCTGGCAGAGGTTATGTGTGTGCCTTTTGAGTCAGTCGACTTGTGCACAATCAGATTTCCTTTGTGTAATTACCAAATTTATCTATCTTTCTTTTGTCACTGAGGTTATCAGACGAGATCTCGGAGTTTTTGGTTGCTGGCCCCTGACTTTAGCCGCAAATATAGAATTCACGAGCGCTATGCAATTTTAACGTTATAGTACTTCTACTATATGAAATCATTTTGGTACAATCGTACAAAGCAACTCAGGTGTCTCGTTAACACAGACCTCGAAAACGCAGAACGCAGAACGCAGACCGCAGACTGCACAGCTCGAAAAACATGTACACAGTGTGTAATTATAAGATTTATCTTTCTTCCCTTTGTTATCAAACAAGATCTCGGAATGCGTCGCGAAAGTGAAACTAATTTCATTGTCAGTGAGATAACAGATAAAAATAGACGTAAAGTAGGGTAAATTGAATAAACAAAATAAAATAACTAGAAGAAAGAACAGTTAAATTAATGAATGACAGGGTTGTATAAAATTTATGTATTATTATATTTAATATTTTAAATGGTTATTTTCATTATTAAGTATTAACCACACCAACGACTTTTACCCACACCCACACCCACACCCACGACCCACGACCCACGACCCACGACCCACGACCCACGACCCACGACCCACGACCCACGACCCACGACCCACGACCCACGACCCACGACCCACGACCCACGACCCACGACCCACGACCCACGACCCACGACCCACGACCCACGACCCACGACCCACGACCCACGACCCACGACCCACGACCCACGACCCACGACCCACGACCCACGACCCACGACCCACGACCCACGACCCACGACCCACGACCCACGACCCACGACCCACGACCCACGACCCACGACCCACGACCCACGACCCACGACCCACGAACCACGATCCACGACCCACGGCCATTAGTCAAACTCCCTCACCCGTCCACCGTGCGAGAGTTGGAAATTACAGTTTATATATCACTGACCATAATCATAAATGTATGCAAATTATGCTTCAGAAAGTCTGATCAGAAAGGCTAACATACCGGTTCTCTTTTGATCATCCCTTTTGATTCTTAAAACTAATTATTTTAAACAGAGTATTGATTTTTTAAATAAAACAATTGAGACAATTTGTGCTATAAATTCTAATTTTCCCACTCTTAGGATTTGTCGGTAACTAACCCTCAGTATCCCCTGCAATCAATGTCACCTGACCTACTATGAGGACTACACCACATTTACCGCTTACATGTACTGCTGGGTAGCTCATTAACCCTTTTAGGCATTCATATGGAACCTCGGAACGAAAACATGGAAAGTTAAACGAAATTAGTTTGTTAGTGGGTATGTTTTAGGACCTATTCTATCCTATAATCAAAATTGATTTTAAAAACTGCATATTCTCTCCTAAAAACATATGACCGGACAGCACTAAAAACAGTTTTATCAATAAATGGGATGTTTTACACAAATTTCCTGCCCTGAGAAAAGCCAGAACGGCACACGTGTGAAATTACGATAATTTTTAAGGTGTGTTTAATATCGCTAATCAGCTGCTGAAACATCACTCACCTTTCGCTCCCCTCTGTCAAGTGTGATGAATAAATGGCAAAGCGTTTACCATTCTTTATTGGATGTATTATTTTCTTAATAATCAACACATATAACAAAACGGCTCACTAAAGTGGATATTTTGGTACAAATAACAGGGCTGTGATCTAAAGGCGTTCGGTCGCCAGCCGAGGCGATAAACACATAGCTTCAGGGTACTGAAAAAGATTACTCGATCTCTCTATCTTACAATAGATGGCTTCATCATCATCATCATAAACTTTATTTCATCTCGAATTTTAGAGTAGCTTGTTGGAGCTAATATCTTCGAGAAAACATAAAATGGAGATTATATATATATATATAGTAGCAAATGGACTACTCAAGTGACGCACATATGGATTTTAATACAGCCTGTTTCGTAGACCAACAAAAGTTGGTCTTTTCTATATTTTTGTATTCTTAACGCTATTATCTGCGCGCACGGTTTTCAAGATTTGAATTTTTTAAACAATGCCATGTGATCACGTTGCTGAGTTAGATTTAACCGTCACGATGCCTCAGTGTGTATGGAGTTTAACTGATGAGTGGATCAACTTTTGTTGGTCTACGAAACAGGCTGTATTAAAATCCATATGTGCGTCACTTGAGTAGTCCATTTGCTACTGTAATCGCTCCTTCATTGTCGAGCACTGTCATGGATCCTACCTTGCCTATTTCGCTTATATATATATATATATATATATATATTCATACATATATCTGTACAAGATCTAAAATACTAACTATACTAAAATATACTAAGATACACAGTATTTAGAAATATAATTATGTAACATATCAGTAGAAATTAACAGAAAAGTGAAGATAAGCAGGAGCGACTCTACAAAGATATGGCCTTGGATTATCTTTCTAAAGTCTTTAAATGCACTCATGCGGATATAGTCAGGCAGTGTATTTCACAGCTTAGCTGAGAAGTATGAAAATGAATTAAGGCCATAACTAGTTGTTCTAGGTTTTCTAAGTGACAGTATGTAATTACCGCGAAGATTATAAGAAGAGGACCGAAGTGAAAACATACCTCTCATATAAGCTGGAAAATGAGTGAAAAACAGGCTCTTGTACAATAAAATAAGGAAATTCTGGATACGCCCATTAAATAAGGAACTAGTGTTGACCTTAGTCAGAAGACTATCATATGGCGACAAGTAATCCCTAAGTATAAATCTAAGTATTCTCTTATTCAGCGCCTCTAGTTTATCCGTATTCCGCGCCCCGCAAAAGTGCCAAACTGAGGAACAATAATTAAAATGCGGTAAAATGTAAGCTTTGTAAAGCGTAAGTAAGGTGTCCCTCGATATCAGTTTTCGAAATCGTAACATAACATTAAATTGATTATTGATTTTTTTTACATATGGTGCTTATCATCGAGCTTATCATCTATTTCCATTCCGAATATCTCTAATTTGTCTTTTACTGGGAAGGAAAAACTATGGTCTGTTTCGCCAAGAACGAGACCCTGGTGCTTGCTCTCGTTGACTAATATCCTATTTTCCTGGTACCAATGATTGGCTGATATCAACTTGACGTCACAGTCAATCGCAACAAAATTTTGCGGTAGTCCATAATTTTGCTGAGAGAGAATTTGGTTTATAAGCTTAAAGGTCAGTGTTGCACTCAGTGTAACGACTGCCGAAACTGGTGGATGGGACTACTTTGCAGGTCGTCTACAAAGACAAGTAAACCAGCATGTACTAGGAACATTTTCTAATTTAGAACATGAATCAATTAAAGTTGTACAACAATGTTATTTGCATTCTTTTGAGCATAACTATAACACGTAACCTAAACCAAATAGCAAAGGTTCTCACATATCAGACTCGCTTGCCCCAAATCAAAAAGCGTCGAAAGTACAAGTTTGACAAGACCATACGAAATCAAAGAGAGAACTTCTTTAAAAGGATGCTCCCTCAGGTTTTCTATGCGCTTCGTGATGCTTAAAGGACCGATTACAAAAACAATAAAGATCGAAATAAAAATTGTAGCTACGTTCGCGACTAAAATTTAGAGAAAGTTGTTGACTTATTAACATGGGCCTTTGTTTGGTATCCTTGATACTCATGCTCTTCGCCGGCTGACATATTATTGCAATGCAGCACAATGATCGTTCTATTTGGTAGGATTTTCATAAAGCGAGAAATGATAAAATGCAACGTTAGAGTTAAAGAACATTCTATGTGCACCGACTTGAATAAACAACTATATACAAGAGTTCACCGCTCTACGCTTGCGATATGTCAGTGGACAATCAACCAAATTTTGATGAAACCCTGATTTTCTGAGACTCTCAATAGGCAAAAGACGAGAAAATGCTGTAGAGAAAAATGAAAGCATTCGCTGTTTAGTCCACAAATGTTCCTGAAACTTTTATGGAGCTGTCTCATAGGTCTCCAAACCCTTTAATAAGATCCTCGGTAAGACAAAGTTCTGTGTTCGCGATAATAGTACTCACACTGCAGTCAATTTAGGCTGCAGCAACGGTTGTTCTTTACCAGTGTTAGTTACCCAATGATATCTAAGTAAAACGTTAACAGCTTTAAAGCTCAGAAAATTCTCTACAAAGATTGCTGGGGCTCGAAAGTAGTGAAATAAAACACTGTTTGTGGTTCTTTTATTTTTCGGGTGACCATGGGAAATGACCCTGTTCCTGAGCAGTCCTAGAGCTAATTAGTAATAAAGGGTAGGGAGAGAATCAAACAAATTTTTGGCGATCCCTTCTAAGAAGGATGTAATCGAAGAGATCATGGGTTAAAGTTTTAACAGATATCCACGAACGAAGAGCAAGATTTCCAAATATTTTGATTGGTTCTTACCAAAAAAGTTTCTAGATACATGATAGTATTGATGATAAGGATCACGCTTTAGGAATAATAAAGCAGCTAGCGCTGAATACTTGTTACACATACTAACTGTCGTCATTTGTTGACAGGGGATTGGACAGCAACCAGTTAGAAGACTTGCCTAAAGACATATTCAATAACAATATCAAATTACAATATCTGTAAGTTCCTAGTTTTAATCCCACTGACTTTGGAAAAGAAAGACGAGAAAAGATAAATATATAATTTCAGGGATAGTTGTAACAGTAAAAGCTTTACACTGGTTAAACTTTGTAGCCAAAAGTCTCAAGTTTGTATTATTGTTTGATACATCAGTCTTAATAGACCCGTCAGCTTAGCTTGTGTTTCGTCTTACACGTAGAAGGACTATTTTTTAATTTTTTTCAACTGCGAAGAGTAGTTGTAAAACTTCTCTATTCTTTGACGCGTTTCGTCTAATTGTTGTGGACTTCTTCCGGGAGTTTTAGCTAAAACCGTGCCCCCCAAAATATATTTTTCACCTTGCCTTACACATTTTAAATTATTCACAACTTGGCCTGTTCCTGTGCGTAAGCCCAGCCAGGCTTCTATGGTCATTCGTTCCACGTAACAGATCGGCTAACTTCGGCTTATAATTACAAGCGCTCAGTGATACTTGTAAAACTCCTTGAAGAAGTCTACGACAGACGAAACGCGTCGGAGAATAGAGAAGTTTAACAACTACTCTTAGCAGAAGTGCTGCCTACTAGTTTAGTTTTAAAAAAATAGTTTATACACATGAAGACTATTTATCTTCATAAAATAAGTTTAATCATTAATAACTAAGATATAGCCTAATTTTCTTTGGAGCATTACTGGTGAGAAAACGGAGGAGGGAGGGAAGAGAGGAGTGGACACTAGAGAACTAGTTTTGCTTCCCAAAGAGTAGGACGTGTCGTTGTCTCGCGTAATCGTCCTCGATTCTAAATCTACCTGTCAAAATAAGTTTGTTAGCCACGCCAGAAGGTAAAATATAGGCCATCAATGACAAAACATCACAAAGTCTTAACCCACTATGTGACAAGACAAAACACGTCAATGCATCCATGCGAGACTAGGAGATTGGTGCTAGTAGCGAGATGATGTGGACGTACATGTTAACGCTCCACCAAAAATTATTGGAAGTTATGAAATTTTAATCTATGCGCAAGCCAATCAATAGAAAGGCGAGGAGAGAAAGGTGTTCTAGTAAAGGTAGTGCATCTCCAGATGAAAAGAAACTAAAAGACGTTTGTTTGAAGTGAAGGAAGGCACCTACGCTACAAGCTTCGACATGGTGAGCAAGAGTGAGGACGAGAAAGCGTTACATCACCACCCAGTAAAATATTTTCCCGCCTAAAAAGTCTTGACACAATCGACAAAGCTCGAGAATGGCTTAAGAAAATAGAAGAAGCCAATAGCAAATTTATCCAAGAAATTAAAAAAGGTGTGAAATTTCTTAAGGAGGACATCAACACCCATTCAAAACACAAATCAACTGAAGAAGTATTATCACTACGCAAACAAGCTGGTTTACCAAGAAGCGAAAAGGCAAAAAAAGGAGAAACGAGAAAACACCGAATATGTGATTAGTTCCATCATAAAAGAAAAACTGCAAATAGCGGACGCGCGGAAATTGAATTGCAACGGCTGCACATTAAATAGAAAAGTACCCCAAAACCGTCAGAACCTAAGCCCAACTCTAACTCCCTTTCTCCGCTTTACCGAACGCCAGAGAAATTTGATGCAGGCATAGAAAGAAAACGCCTTTTGCAATTCAGGAAAACGATATCGTAGAGAGCCGTCGTCATCAATTAAAGAAACCAAAGAGGGCAAGAGAAAATGGCCGCCCCGAACCGGAAAAACTCTACTTGAACAGAGATGATATCCCACCTTAGCTTTATTTATTATAGGTATATCTACACTTGTATTTTCCCCTATTTGTTGAAATGTATCTTATCATTAATTTACGGGAGTTAAAGTTATTCGAACTCCTCATAGACTTAATCCACGGTGGCCCCTTAAAGTTAACACTAGCTAGTAAATAGGTAAATGGACTAATGCTTTTTCGCAAAAATTACGACTTTGATTCTACAAAATTTTTTTAGATTTCCAAAAGCGATCGAGCTTCAAAAGCGATCTGAAAATGATGAAAGCACGTCCGCTTGCACTCCCTTGGCACAAAAGAAACGGAGCCCAACTTATTGATCGACAGGCAGCATTTCCAATGTCACATAAGAAGAATTCCTACCGCATTCCATTCACTCTCACATTTCACCCCCAAAGCCACGCAGTTAAATCATTATTTTTTTGAATTACTTCAAAACGATCCAGAGACTGGCACTATGTTTTCGCAACCTCCACTTTTTATATTTAAACGCGACAAAAACATGGGCAACTTTTTGGTCAAAAGTTCACTTTAAACAAATGACCAACCCAAAACTTTGAAATGCGTACGATGCAATACTTGTCCTTTCATTCACAACGCTGAGAAAATGTCGACACCCAAACAATCCATTAAGATTACTGATCAGTTCACGTATACCTCCGCCAATGTCATGTGTTACATAACTTGCACTTATTGCAAGAAGATATACATTGCCGAAACAGGTACATTAAAAAGTGGCCGATTCCGAGGACAGCTTTGCGACGTAGACAGGAATAACAAGGACGCGTGAAAACCAGACGCTGGATACTTTAATCTGCGCCCTTTCTTTTACATTCAGGAAGTTTGGAAAGCCAGAAAACCCTTGAACAAAACTTTATCTTTCTAATCGGCACTCTTAATCTCATAGGTATCAATGAACGCTTTTTATTCTTCTCGTTTATTCTTGTTTTTCTTTTCACCTTATTCCCACCAATAGCGTAACTCCACTTTCTGCATATTAACACACGCACAACGTACCATTCCTCCACTGGATCTGACTAACGGTTCACGCTCGAAACGTCAGCTTTGAAACTTTTTTAAATGGTGTTGGACTGTAGTAGGATTTTTAAAAGGCAAGAAAGAATAAAATGCGACCTCATATACGGAAATACGAAGAGGTAGAGAACATTCTATGCGCACATGAAATAAACAACTATAAGAAATCACCGCTCTGCGGGATGCATATGTCAGTGGGTGATGAACGAAGTTTTAATGAAACCATCATTGTCCCAGACTTTCGATAAGCAAAAGAGGAGAAAATGCTTTAGAATAAAATGGAGCCACTCGATTTTAAGTCCAGAAATGTTCTTTAAACCATATAGAGCATTTTCATTTGTTGCCAAAGACTATTGACCCTTCAAGTAAGATCCTCTTTAATGCAAAGCTCTCATTTCGCGATAATGGTACGCATTGTGCTTCTTATAGCTTGACTGACATGTCGAGTTTGTTTATTTTTTAAAACCTGCGACTAATTTCTTTTCTATAAAGAATAAATATTTTATGACCTGACATTACTCAGCGAAATAAGTTTAAACATGACGTCATCATTTGTGATTGTATAAGTGAAGACAAAACTACTGACAAATTTTGTGTCTTGGTACCTTACCCTTCCCCCTCTCTGCAATCAATGTCGCTTGGCGTAAAATGAGGTCTAGTGTGTAATGTCAAGCTCCATGTATTACAACATTGAACGATAGGAGAAGGGGAATATTCATGTGTAAAGCATAAAGCTGTTTTCAGTGCATTACACATACACACACAACAAACGAGTATCATTTCTTAGCTCTTTAAAAAAGAAGACATAAGACACACAACATTTTCGGGAAAATACAGTTCCTGCGCCATGTCGACAGGCACAATGTAATTAACACTCCTTTATATTACTTTTGGTAGGTGGTTGAACAGTAACCAGTTGAAGAAATTACCATCAGGCATTTTCAGTAACAATACCCAGCTGAGACAACTGTAAGGTTAGAGTCTGTCTTATTTATGCAAGGAACGCGTCAAGTTCATCGCACATTGGTAAAAATACCAGTGAATAAGAGCAGCTTTGTCGAAGCTCGAAATAAAATCAGCTACGAAGTAGGAACGTTCTGTTTACGTGGATAGAGAGTTTATAATACAATGGTGGGAGCAGTCGGAGGTGGGGGGGAGGGGGGAGGGCCGGGAAGGTAAGTCATATGCTGCCAGTGGAACTATCGCTCCTACCCCTACCCTTGATCCCTGTCCTTACTTCTGCTAAACCTGAACACTTTATGCCATTCTCATATATATAAATCATATATCTTTAAGTTTTGGTCGCCATGGATATTACTGATCAAAAACTATTTGCGAAGGAAGTTTGTCAATGAAATTGTAATGGACCACAGTTTCCTTTCGTATTTTTTTTGTTAAATCTTTTCGTCAAATACTCTACTGCTAACTCCAGCCTCTTATAAGTTTTCCCATGTTAGAGAGTAATCCAGATTGAAGCAACATTACACAGCGTCGATCTCTAAACTCCATACAACAAATCGAAAAGGGTCAGGTCAATAAACCGTGGGGCACTCCTTAATTTACCTATTATTGCATCTTTGTGGTGTGGTGGTAAAACGTAGTTGCTTACTTGTTAACCTTGCAAAAGAAGGGCATAAAAATGTTATCAAGTTCAAAGTTAGTTCAGTACGATTTAGCCATTAGTCTTGTTTAATAAGGAGTTGACAAGGCCACTCGAAATCCATGGGAAAACTACGTTAAAAAGAGGCGAACTCAGATATTTTAAAGGCGCGTAAGGATGCTTAAAGGACTGATTACAAAGCCAATAAAAAGAGAAGTAAACATTGTAACTACTAATTATCTGTATCTGTATCTGATTTATCATCACGGGTTGATTACGAGTCAGCTTAACGGCCTGCTCCCAGTTGGCTCGTTAGCTCAACTGGTAGAGTGATACACTGGTATCGCAGAGGTCAGTGGTTCGAATCCCGTACAGGCCTGATTTTTTTCAGGTCTGATTTTCGCTATTGCATAAATAGCGCTCTCTACTGCAAGGATCGTGCATCATACGTGTTGTAACTACTGTTAACTTATCACCGTCAGTTAAGGTTCCTAGAGGCCAGCCTCTGATCACGAGTCTACAGAAGGCATCCACAGTAAAGGAGTGCTGATCCGCCGACGATGCGGGTGGGGAAGGCTCTAGTACAGAAATCAAGAGATAGTGAAGCATGCTGGATACCCTGGGTCTACAGTTTGGCTACTTTCCAAACGACTGCTGGATTATCGCAAAGCCACACAAGAAAGAAAGTGTGGAAGAACTATTTAAGGAAACTAACGTTAAGATAAGAAGGGAAGGGGGCAGCGATAAGCTCACAAGAGTGTCTAGAGAAATAAGTTAGCGAGAGGGTGTCTCATTGGGTCAGTGAAGTAGTTGAATTCGCAGATTTCCCTCAGGCCACCGAACACTACCCGACAGCGAGGATCTACTAGAGTCACTGAAGAATGCAATATCTCAGGTACTTATTCTGTGATAAATGAACACAGCTGTAATCACTTAGATAAGGACATCTTTGAGACCCAGTCCGCCTGGGAGGCCTGTGCCATCCAAGCCGGAAAGCAAGTCGGGAGTACGCTTCATTAGTCAAAGTGAAACCCCCCCCTCGTTGATCATATCACATCTTAAACACACAAGCTACAAGATGAGGCTTTAGTTAAGTCGGCACCAAACGCAGTCAATTTCGAAACAGCAGAAGAACCAATAGACAGGACAGAGAGGATGAGGGCGAGGGCACCACTAAAGATCAGGTCACCAACCAGAATGCTATTGTCTCTCGCGACATAGACTTACAGTGCCCAGTTTATCATTGAGCGCGGCAACAATTTGCATGAAACATCGGAGTAACTTTTCCTTGTGCTGACTGTGGGGTCTCGCGAATAGTTAATCGGATTATTCACCCTGTAGATCAACTTCCATACTGTATAGCATCTAAAATTGCTATTTCAAAAAGCAGCTTCAATTACGGTTATATAACCGCACAAAACAAACTTTATATGAATTTGTTTATTGAGCCCGCTTCTACAAACTATATCGACCGGCAAATAGCCACGACGACTAGTTTGTGATTAAAACTGAAAAATGCACGCGCAGATACGCAATTTTTGCCCATTTTCATCATTGTTTCGCTCTCTTTAACTTTCTCTGCGGACCTTCAAATTTATCGCCAATGGACTTAAAAAGGTATCTACATGTGTCGTCGCATTCTTCGCGATGCGAACGCTAAACCTGACAGCTGAAAAAGAATCGGTAGTGTGGCTGACAGTAACTTCATCCCCGAGAATTGGGCTTTAATCTGAATAAACAGGAATTCCGTGATTTTGACAAACTATCAATATATTCACTCCACGTGTGTACGCGGGGAAGTTTTTACGCTAGACTACGCCATGAGTTGTAAACGAAAAGAATTTTTCATACAAAGGCATGATGATGCGAGAGACCTGGTGGCTGAACTCTTGAGTGCGGTATATGGTGATGGTGAACTTGATCCCTTCCTTCAAGACATCAGCGAAGAACAGCTGACGAGAGGAGCTGACAAAGCATAAGGCGCAAAGTTGGACCTTCACAGACATGCAACCTGCAAACACCAACGATCGACATTCTCAGATGTCAGGGTCTGCCACCCAAATGCCGACTCACATAAGAACATAGACCCACAGCAGATCTACTGAATGTATGTTAATGAAAAGAACAGCTAGTACTAAAGAAAAGTTCTTGAAATTGAGCACTAATCATTTGCACCCCTAATATTTACCACACTCGGCCAAATGAGCCTCGCGGAGCTGATAGCCTTAAAAAAGGGAGAGCAATATGCTCTCTTTTGTTCTTTGGAGAGCCGCCCTCATCTGCTTAAGGGGTTCAAGATTAAACGAAGAGAGTCCCCAGTGATGCAAAGAATGCTCAATGTTCACTTCCAGACTACAGAGTTTGCAATTCGATCGTGAAATTTTAGATTTTAAATCCAGAAGTATTTTTTAAATTTTCTTAGGGCCATATCATACGACCCCAAAAATTAAATTAATGAAGAACGTGTAAGGAACGCGTCAAATTCATCTTGCACTGGTACGAATATCATAGATTAGAGCAAGGATCTGTGGTCGCAGAACAAAAACAACTATGAAGTAGAAACTTTCAATGCGAATGTAATGGAAGGCAGGGGATAGGTTTCCTCGGTAAGAATACTGCATTGTCTAATCATAATAAAAAAAAAGAAAATAAAGCGAACCATAGAAAAGCATTGATCTCCAGACGCAGTGCAATAAATCGGACATGAGTACAGTGCAGTACTAATTAATTTATCCATTTTTGAAAATTTGTGGTATAAAAAGTCAAAATATCAGCTCTTAGCACTTATAACTCTCAGCTCGCGGGAAAAAAAGAGCTTTAGAGAGGATATTGTGATGCAGTAGATGGCTTTTTTTTTTTTTTTACTAAATGTTCAAAGAGAATTGAAGGGACAAGAAGTAAACTAAGAAACGATATCCTTTTCTCGAACCCCTCAATAGAGCGGTCTCGCATTCCTCTCCAGAAAAGCTGTAATCCCCTTTTGGCAGAGGTTGTGATCATGACTCTTAAAGAAAGGCTGCACTTTTAAATTATGCGATAAGATCACAACTTATTTCAAACAAGCTGACTACTAGTTATACAACGCTTTTAAGCGCTTATACCGATATGAAATATCCCAGATTTGAAAGCCGTTTGCAATAAGGCAAAATCTTAAAGGGTCAATCGCAAACTCACAGAATGCAGACATACTGTAAAAAAATCTGATGAAGAGTGCAGACAAAGTTTTCCATGATAGGGTAAATATCACTTTCGACAAAATGAGAAGTAAAAAAAATCCCTAGTTTGAATTAATGAAAAAACTGCTGGGATAAACAATGGCCACAACTTTTATTTGCCCAATGTAGTTGTTATCAAACGCTTAAGATTCCTTGAAATCTCGATAAAAGACACTAGAGGTACTCTTACAAGGACTTTGCAGTACTATGAACACCCAGCGGCTCTCTACATTGTCTTGTGGACAACGTCCTGACCAAGACAAAATAATATCCTATTATTGCTGTGTCCTGACCCATCCACCGCGTGAGAGTTTGAAATCACAGATTACATATCACTGACTATAACGCATGCAAATTATGCTTCATGAAGCCTGATCAAAAGACTAACATGCCGGTTCTCTTTTGATCCTCCCTTTTGAACTCTTAAACCAATTATTTTAAACAGAGTATTTTTATAGGGTCATAATATAAAATTAAAATTTTATATCGTGACCACACTTGCATGGCAATATAAACTTCAACATAACGTTTTCAATTGCGCCTGCTCAAATAAACACACTATATCGCTCCCCTCTGTCAGGTGTGATGAATAAATGACAAAGCGTTTACCATTCTTTATTGGATGTATTATTTTCTAATAATTAACACATATAACAAAACGGCTCTCAGTAAAATGGATATTTTGGTACAAATAACAGGGCTGCGATCTATCGGCGTTCGGTCGCCAGCTGAGGCGATAAACATTTGGCTGAAAAAGATTACTCGATCTCAATATCTTACAATAGATGGTCGATATCAACTTGACGCCACTGTCAATCGCAACAGAACTATGCGGTAGTCCATAATTTTTCTGAGAGAGAATTTGGTTTCTAAGCTTAAAGTTCAGTGTTGGACTTGTAACGACTGCCGAAACTAATGGATGAGACTACTTGCAGGTCTTCTTCAAAGACAAGTAAACCGGCATGTACGAGTAACATTTTCTAGTTTAGAACATCATAAATCAGTTAACATTGTACAATGATGTCAATGTGTATTCTGTAGCCACGAGAGTTATTATTTTTTTTTTATTTATCAGTTCTGTCGTTCGTCTTTGTTAATTGTAATTAGTGTAAATAGTTCTCGTCTCGATAGTTCAGTTCTGTATTTATTAGTTTGTATTTTTTCGTGCTGTCAAAATGAAAATTAAGTTTGTCAGCGTTGTTTCGTGTAATCGCCTTTGAGTATTGTGTAGCCTTGTTTAGTCTATTGTTTTAGCCTTTTATCCGCTATATAACATCGTAGTTGTGATTTTCATTCAGTCGTTGTTATTCCGGAGTGCCGTACAGATCTTGTAAGTAGTTATGCTTTCGTTTGTATTTTCCTGTAGTTTCTCGTATTCCTTTCGTTGTATTTAGTTTCGTTGGGTTTAAGTTCGCATTGTTAATTCTGTATTTTTTCTGTGTGTTATGTACAAGTGAATCGTCGAGATTAAAAAAGGTACGTATTTCAAACTGTAACGGAGTGTCAGTTACATATTCGTTTGCGCATAGCTATAACACGTAACCTAAACGAAACAGCAAAGGTTCTCTTATGTCGGACTCGCCTGCGCCATATCAAAAAACCTGGAAAGTACAAGTTTGACAAGGCAGTATGAAATCAAAGAGAGAAGCACTTTAAAAGGATGCTCATCCATGTTTTATATGCGCGTGGTGACGCTTAAAGGACCGATTAGAAAAGGAATAAAAACTGAAGTAAACATTGTAACTACAATCGTGACAAAGATTTAGAGACAATTTCTCTGGTATGCTTGACACTCAAACTCTTCGCCGGCTGATCTGTTATTGCAATGCAATGCAATCAACGTTCGATTTGGTAGGATTTTCATAAAGCGAGAAATAATAAAATGCAATCTTAGGGGAAGAAAAGAGATAGAGAACATTCTACGTGCACCAACATGAAATAAACAACTCTATACAAGAATAAAGGCTGATAGTTTCGAAAAAAACTGGCTGCGTCGGTGGGAGTAACGAAATAATCTGGATATATCAACAAAGTTGAAGTGGTAAATTGGCCACCGTAACGATTACAAAAGCTGACGTTTCGAGCTTTAGCCCTTCGTCGGAGCGAATAGAGGAATTGTGGTTGTGTGTGCTTTTAAATGCAGAGAATGGAGCTACGTTATTGGTGGGAACATGGCAACGAGAAAAACAAGAATAAATTAGTGGAATAAAAAGCGTTCGTTGATCCCTGTGGGATTTAGACTGCCGGTTTGAAAGATGAGCTTTTTTTCAAGATTTTTACGGCTTTCCGTGTTACCTAAGTGTAAGGAAAGACCGCAGATTGGTATATGTTGCTTAGAATGATTAGGTAAATTAAAATGTCTAGCGACTGGTTTCGATGTGTCCTTGTCATTCTTTTCCACGTCTCGAAGGTGTTCTCGGAATCGGTCACCTAGTCTTCTGCCTGTTTCCCCGATGTATATCTTTTTGCAATAAGTGCAAGTTATGCAATAGATTACATTGGCGGAGGTGCACGTGAAGTGATCGGTGATCTTAATGGATCGTTTAGGTCCCGATATTTTTATCAGTGTTGTGAATGAAAGGACATGTTTTGCATCGTGCACGAGCGCATTTAAAAGTGCCTGGTTGGTCAATAGTCTAAAAAGAACTTCTGACCAAAAAATTGCTAATGTTTTTGTCGCGTTTGAATGAAAGGAGCGGAGGCTGCGAAAAGATAGTGCTTGTCTCTGGATCGTTTCGAAGTAATTTAAGTTTTTTCAGAATGATGGATTTAACTGAGTGGTTGTGAGGGTGAAATGTGAGAGTGAATGGAATGTGGTCGGAATCTTCCTTATGCGACGTTTGTAGTGCTGAATGTCGATCAATAACTTGGGCGCGGTGGTAACCCGCTTGAACGACAGAAACAGGGTAGCCACGTTTATCGAAAAACTGGCACATTGACTCTGATTTGTGGTGGAAATCATAGTCATCACTGCATAAACGACGAGCGTTACCCTTTCGTCGGAGCGAATAGAGGAATTGTGGGTTGTGTGTGCTTTTAAAGGCAGAAAATGGAGCTGTGTTATTGGTGGGAACATGGCAACGAGAACAACACGATTAAATTAGTGGAATGAAAAGCGTTCGTTGATACCTGTAAGATTTAAACTGCCGATTGGAAAGATGAGCTTTTGTTCAAGAGTTTTACGGCTTTCCACTTATATATTTGATAACTGAGGTAATACAAATATTTGTAACTTTAAATCACAGTCAACTGGCCACAGAAAGAAGTCGCGAACTCGAAATCGCTTTTATCTAAACCTAATCAATGCCGTCAAGACGCCTAAAAGACTGCCTTTGAATATGCTTAAAAAGGCGAAAGGAATGTACTTTAAAATAATTCAATTCTAGAAAAAAAGATTACAAACCCATTTATATAAATTTGGGATTACGTTTGACAATGAAAGGGTTTCTTAAAATATCAGCTCACATGAGCTTTCAAACTAACAAACCGTTTCCTACTCTGATTCGGATTAGACTTCTGTAAGTAAACATTCACTCTCAATTACTTCGCAAGAAAGACAAGAAAGTCATTAATACACTACACAAGAAAATTATAATCAGTTTTAGAATATACTAAAATAGTGGATAGCGTTGAAAGCGCGCTCTGATTGGCTATTTGCAGTTGAATATTTTTATAGAGACTGCGCGGTATAAATTCAAATTTAATAAAAATTTAATAATAGTCAAACTCCGAATATCCTTTGCTATTTACCTCCGAGCAACTCGAAAAAAATGGCGTCCCGTTTGCATCCGTGACAGACTAAGAAATCACTCAAATTAGTTTCTGGTGGTGTATATGATCTCACAATTTTAGTATATACTAAAACAACTATTCATCTCAGTGTTGGTGGTTAGCAGTGGGTATTTACCTCGCCGCTTCGCGGCTCGGTAAATATCCACCACTAGCCACCTCCACTTCGGTGAATAGTTGTTAATTAAAAATGATCGAATGGCTGACTGTAGACTATCCAAATTTTAAAGAAAAAGACATTGCACTAATAGAACCTGATTTACTCGTCAGAAAAGTTCCCAGTAAGTTCTTCAACTCTAGCTACTTCACAAGTGCTTATATTGTGTTTTGCTTCTTTCTATAAGAGAAAAGGTTTAATAGTAGGCCTGTGATGAGAGGTCACGAGACCGAGTAGAACCACTTGTTTTTGGGCTGGTAGGTCATTAAACCTGGTCAAAGTTAAGAAGACCATGTCTTCTTTAATACTTCAAGTCGCTAATGCTACACATATATTTAGTCATTTTCTTTGACGAACTTTTGACGGCGAAGCAATGATCCCATGACAGTACAACACAAGGCACTGGAAGTGTTCTCTCGTGGAGGGCCCTTGCTGTACAAACAGCACACAGTTACTTAATATTATTTACTATTTATTTAATATCATCAGAGTAGTACCTTCGGATATTTTGCGCATTCCAATCGCCCTTATATGGTAAATAGGCGTATTGGGGGAGAAATAAATACACCCCACCTGGTAGTTTAAGATATAAGAGATTGTTTTTCGAGTTGCGTTGTATTTTCCCGAGCCTGATAGGGGCGGGAAAATGCGAGAAATTTCTCTGCTTTCCGTCTGTATTTTTTCCCTGTTCTAAAATGTAACACAGTGGTATATTTTAGCGTTCCAGTGCCCTTATAAGGTAAAATGGCGTAACTATGGAATAAAAAGCGAAAGTGTTTCTTAACCCAAATGGAGCATGTTCTGCTATACCCTCCAAATTTTTTTGCAGCGTGCAAGACTAAACGCTTACAGAATGCCTATCATCAAAACTTTAACTTTGAGAAACGACCTTTTGACCCTTCTTGTCGTGGTAAAATCAGTGCTTTGAGAGGCCTTTTTATGATGAACTCAGTGCGAAATACTCTCACCACTACAATA
Source organism: Stylophora pistillata (assembly GCF_964205215.1). Taxonomy (NCBI): domain Eukaryota; kingdom Metazoa; phylum Cnidaria; class Anthozoa; order Scleractinia; family Pocilloporidae; genus Stylophora; species Stylophora pistillata. The sequence continues at coordinate 47,474,006 of NC_142520.1, read as the reverse complement.
TTTAATAAAGTTTTATCAACACCTATTAGAAAGCGGCCCTCGCTAAAAAAGATATTTCGGTGTAAATAACAGGGCTGCGATCAATCGGTGTTCGGAGGCTAGCTAAAGTGACAAACATTTGGCTTCGGGGTATTGAAAATAATTTTTCGATCTCCCTATTCTAACATTCTCAAGTTCTGTTGATCTACAAGAGTCCACATACGTTATTTAATCTTTTGTCTTCGGCATAATTTTGCCGCGATCCATAACTTTACTGAATAAAAAAAGTGTTTTTTAAGGTTATATCTTAGACACTTTAGTGGCTTTCCTGTTATTGATAGGGGAACAATAATCGATTTTGTGGGGCAAGAAAAGCGAAAATGCTAAGCAAGGGAAGACAAAGAGTACGCACGCGAAACAACAGTAAAGAGTGTGCCTCTCTACGCTTCCCAGATATCAGTTAATGATGAATCGAGTTTTAATGAAACTATTTTTGTCTGAGACAATTGATGTAAGGTATAGGATAAAAATAGGATAAAATAAAAGCACTCTTTTTTCAGCTCAGTTAAGTTCAATTATTTGTGGAGTTGTTTCGTAGGTCCCAAAAGATTTCTCGCCTTTCAAGATTCTGTTCTCGATAAAGGTACTTATGCTGGACGCACTGTAAGCTGTGGCTATAGTTGTTCCTCAGCGGTACCATTGACACAGTCATTGCTCACGTAAACAATACCAGCTTTAGAGTTCAAGTAGGAACTCTTTCCAAAGATCGCCAGGGCAGTGGAAAGAAACGGAAAGAAACATCATTTGGAGCCCTTTATTTTCTGCTCTGAATTTGGGAAATTGACCTTTGTACTAAGCAGTCCTACAGTTAATAATTTGTTTATCATAGAAAGGGAATCCAACGAACTCATCGAAGAAACTTATCAGGAGCCTTCATGTGGAGAATCTAATTGGATGTGATCGCAGGCCCCAGTTAAACAAACTCGCGGCTGAACTAGGCCAGTTTGATTAACTATTGCTTATAAATAGATAAACAAATAAATAAAAATCATAGATCAATTCTGAATACATCTCCAAGCCTCAGCTTAAAATTAACCTTAGACTGCATTATCGGCTTGTAAAAAGAGGGGAAAAAAAGAGGGATTATTTTAGTGCGAAGGGTGATTATTAACCCTAATAATTCCGCTTCGAGTTAGCTTCACTCTTGTCCTTCCTTTTTGCACTCTGCCCACTGAGGTTAAGTTGGCCTAATATTAAAATTTTTAATAATAACACAAAGTATGGGGCAAAACTGGATAAAGATCGATAGGCAAGCGAAGTTAGACTATACTTGAATGACAAAGTTTATAAAGCTTCACTGTTCTTGTTTTAGTTAGTAAAAATTACCACGTTAACACATACAAGTCTCCCATCATTTATACGCTTTAACTTGATGAATGCCTTGATTTCTTTTTTCCTGTTGTAGGGGTCTGAATGACAACTATCTCAAGGAATTGCCTCTAGGAATTTTTACAAACAAAACTGATATGTCTTTTCTGTGAGTAGTGAAGCTGTTGTATTCATTAAAAGTTCATGTGAGATGACGACAAAAGTGCAAAAAGAAATTTTTAAAATAAACCTGTAGATCAAATCTGTGTCTAACCATCTATAAGTCTGCTTGTAAATGTCTCACAGTATTTACTCCCTAAAAATTACATCAACTTGTGACAAGCCTTCTCAGCTTTGTTCGGGCCTTTTGTTAATACGGACTGCCAATCCAAACAGCCTTTTAAAGTAAGGTGGTTTAAAGAGACTAAATCATGCAAATAAAGGAAATTTCAGTACTCAGCATTTGGCAATAAATTGGTCCAGATTAGCTGAGAGAATACGATGGAAATCGTAGAGCCTGGCTCGGAAAAGCAAATGATAGTGAAAATAATACAGAGCGATAATAATAACAATAACGAAAATGACAATAATCATTATAAGGATGAATAAATAGTAAGTGGCTGAAATGAAACAAAATGAAAGGGTGAGAAGGGACTCGGATCGGGAATAGAAGATTCAAACAGATTGTATTCCGGTAAACTTGAAAAACGTCGACCGGCTTTGGCTTTCAGCTCTGGCTCTGTATATATGAAAGTGTTCTTGTAAATATACATAGTTGTTGCTTGCTTAAGCGCTGTCAGAAATACATAAGCACATGTATTTATTAATTTATTCAATTACTATGGTTTGAGGATCTCAGTACCTATATATGTTTAAATACCTTAATTTGACAATCATAGACTAATAGGCAAAATAGGGCCAAAGTAAGAAAGGAATAAATTTGTCATGGTGGTATAAAAATCCCAATTGGCAGGAAGGAGACCATTTGCCTATTTACGGAACACAGCCGAACGACGTGAAACCGGGTACCATAAAGAAGAAATTTAATGATTGCTAGGGCGGAGGGCTTGAACACTTTGACCATTCGGTCTCGCTACCCTTAATCAAGCGGCCTTGAGAAATACGAACAACTCTTCCACAACTGTTTTTGGGTATAATTCTCTTTCACAGCAGTTTTAAGGCACTGCAATGATGGAAAATACCCTATACAATTAACAAGTTCTTAGCTTCGCTTCTAATCATTTGATCTTTATGTTTAAGGGACTTGTCTGAAAACCTCTTCAGGGATCTGCCATTCGATATTTTCGCCACAAATACTGCCTTGGAGTATCTGTAAGTAGGTTTTTTAATATTTTGACGAGACTTTATAGGACTAGTTATAAAGGATTACAAATGTTAAATATGTCTCTATATATTGCATTTCGTTGAACTTTTACGTGATCAATTTGAGCATCTTATTTAAACTTATAAAAAAGTTTCCTCTCACGTTGCGATGAAAAAATGAATTCTACACTGATACTGTCAGACCTAATGATTGACACAAGGAAGTCCTTGACAATACAATAAACAATGTTGGGAATCTATAGATGAAAAATATAAACGACCATTAAAATCTTCTGAGAAGGCAACTACGACAATGTATTTGAGAGTTAGCAAAGTAAGACAACCCAAATCTTTTAAACAAACTTATTATAAACCGTAACGTGTATCATTAGGCCATAAACAAAGCGATATTAAAAAAAATGTACACATTTCTATGTTAAACTCACAAGATTAGACTACAAGTCATTTTCCCATGGTTACCAACTCATCTATTCCTAAAACTGCGTAACCAATGAGTGCAAGCGAGTCTAACAAACCTCTTATTTACTCACATCCACTGATATGATTGCTGATAACATTAAGTTTTAGAAGTATGAAAGTAAAAAAATAACCTTCCTGTTTGGTTATATCTTTTATAAAATTTTCCCATCATAGCCTGCACACCAAAGCATACGAAACGTACGCCCGATCATTAAGGGCTTGGGTACTTAGCATCTGAAGGCAAAAAGGCTGGTTCAACATTCCGGTTTTGCGTGAGAGATGATACATAGTCATGGAATCATGAGAACATATTATTTTCTTATTCGTTGGTTCTATTTATTATACAAAGTTTCTTATCAACCACAGTGGAATGTGAAAAGAAAGTAGCGATAACTCCGATTACTTGGCCAGAAATCGCCCTCGATCGCGGACTTATTGTGAACTTCAATTATGATCATCTTAAACATACATTTTGCGATGGCTCAAAATGGTTTCGTTATTTTAGAAAGGCTTGTTTTTTAACGAAATGTAGCATCCATAGCATTTCTTTTTTTTACTTACCTTGTGCCATGCTATGCTAAAATTCTATTATATGTATAGGTACTTGTCTGAAATACAATTACATCACCTGCCTTCAGGACTCTTTGACAAAAACACAAGGCTGCAGTTTTTGTGAGTAACACTCTACAATCTGTGAGTCTTATCCTGTACGTAAATGTAATACAACATCGAGCATCGAGTTAAAATGATGAAGGAATAAATACAACTCAAAATATCTTCTCTGTATCTTTCATCTAATGAAATTAAATTATTTAGTGGCAAAAATCAAATCACCTACGGCTAATACTAGTAGCCAACTTTCAAGCCTGCTGATTGGGAACTCCGATATCAGATCTTAGCTGCACAGCACTTCTAAAGGCCTCCGATCACATTTACTTTTTCCTACCTGTTGTTGTTTTTGAATCGATACGTCATCTAGTGTTACAGACAATAGACAGTTTTATCAGATTCTTCTTTTCGCGTCGCCAGTTTTAGAATTCACGTGAACATAAGGTTTTAAGTCAACTGTCGCACATCTTTGACACTAAATAAATTTTGTTTCCTGAAATGACGGCTTATGTACCTTTGTTATCCATATAACGGGAATCATAAAATGCATTCCGTGAGAAAAACTTCAACAAATTTCTATTATTGACACATAGCTACTACAAACCTCCTCAATTCAAATAGATTGTAGCGTGTGGTACAATGGGTAATATAAACAAAATAAGTTAGTTAGTTACCTCCACATTAAGTGAAGCTAATTCTTCGTTTTTCTACTTTGTCAAGACATCAGCGAGGTCCAGTAACTTTCACTGAAAACAACCCCTAAAAGTATGAAAGTCTGTATCTTATCACAGCTAATTAGTTTCATATGGTAAAATACACAGACGCCTGAATGACGATGACCTGAAAGGACTAAATGGAAGTGTGCTAAAAAACTTGACAAACTTAAAGGAACTGTAAGTGATTCTATCAAAAGTGCATTGGAAGGAATTCCTCGTCCTCGAAAATAATTATATTTAAACTCTTCACTTTGGTTGGCTTTGATTAAACGTATCGTGATCTGTATTATGAGTTTTGATGTAAAATGAAACAGAACCAGATGAATAGAACTAGAAAGGTTCTGAAAAGGATAATCAAATATAAAGTCTTTTGACGCCAAAGGATGACTAAACTCGCACGAGGCAGTCCTTCTAAAAAGGTTTGTTAGAGACAGGGTCGATGAATTGTTTTCTGACGCAAAGTACTTTACATGCAAAACAAAATATTTTTTCTTTCATGGATCAAATTATGCAGTTGTTTGTAAAATTGCTCTCTCAAAATACAGCAGCACATCCCCTCCCTTTATTCTCTCCATCCTTTGTTGTTTATTTTTTCCCTTATCACCCTTTCCATCCAGTGGCTGGACGACAAGTAGGTAATATACTACTTTTATAAAACTAGATCGCATACAACATATATCTAGATGTGAAACAAAAGATCCTATTTCCCTACCTCAACACAGGTGGTTGCAAGACAACAACATCACTGAACTGCATCCTGAACTATTTCAAGGTCTAAAAAGTTTGAAAGAACTGTGAGTTATTTTCATACTAAGCTTTCCTCTGAAATTGTCCCAATAACTGCCCAAAGTGTCTCAGTGATAATATCAGCGTTAAAATCACACCTTATCATTGGTAGTGTAGGTCTGATATGGATTCTGCCAGTCACATACCCTTCTTTGTCAGTAGTTGGAGACACAAGGAAACATTTTCCTATAGCAGATTTCCTAATCGTAAATTATATTTTTCGTCGTAAAATTAAAATTTCCTATAATGGGAGTATAACGAAGGTACCGGTCTCGCAGGGAAACATTTTTTGCACAAATTCAAATCTCACAGCACTTTTTTTATGGGATATCTTTCTCTGTTTTGAGGCATTCTGGTATTTTCTTAAATCATGACTTTGATTATTTCTTTTTTAATTCGTTGGAATAATCACAAAGGGAGAGTTCGCGTTTACCAACATTAGACAACAGTGTTAAGTGGGCGAAAAGAATTTAAATAGTCAGCTGCCTCTTACCTTTTGCTAGAAATGTTAAGTTATATATATAATTAGCGAAACCAACACAATAACTGTTGAAAATGCTCTGTACTATAAGCCACACTTTGTACGCATATGGCATCACTCAGCCCTTTAAGTATTTTTGATGACCAACATCTGTATTCATTTTAAGTTACTTATAAATTTCAGATCGTAGACTTGATGACGATTTAATTTTCCTGTTTTGTCATCATCAGCTATCTGTCAAATAACAAGTTGAAGAGTCTGCCAGACGGAATTTTTAATAGCCTTTTCAAGCTGATACATCTGTGAGTGAGATGGTTATTTAACAAAGGAGATAATTGGGAACAACCAAATGATCATTTTTGTGATATTGTTTACAAAAGCAGAGCCGTCACGGCTCAAATAAACTGGAGTTTTCCAGCTTGACTTTGCGAATCTGATTCGATGAATCTGATTCGATGAAGAAAAGAATGCTATTTTATGCAGTTGATGTGCTTTGTTATGTAATGGTAAGATGCTTGGTGGTTTAAATGTTTAAAAGCTACAATTTTAATAGCAGCCTTGGCAAGCACTTTGTTTTTTTCTTTTTGCTGAATAAAGTATCAGTTTTTAACATATGATAACCATTAACCAACGGATGCGCAAGTGATAACGCTGATAATGATACTAATGATAATAATAGTAATAATCATAGCAATGATGATAAAATGTTAATAGTAATAAAAACAGTAAGAAGAGGGGAAGCCACTACACAAGTAAACAACAGTTTTGAAAGTTCTTCTCCAAAAGCCACTGGAAAAGTAAAATTCTATGAAACACTTTAGCTGATAATTCTATTATTAGGGAATTCCTTGTAACTGTGGTGATTTTTCAGGGATTTGTCAAACAATGAGCTCAGAAATCTGCCACCGCACATCTTCAGAAACATTACAGCGGTAGAATTTCTGTGAGTAAGATTCTCATGGACATAAAAGATTGAAGATTAATTTTTAAGGATTTTCTTGAAAACATCAAATGCGGTAAATATAACAGCTTCCTAGTTTATGACAACTCTAATAATAATCTACTTTTAGATGGCAAACGTTTTTGTCTCCTTTATACGTTGTATATTATGTTGTTGTACTGGAGGATCAAACTACCCCAATAAGTTTGTAATTTGTAACAGGAAATGGATCATAAATCATTTTTCAAACTCAGCTTAAACAATATACCTTCTTAAGGCGCTTGGGAATAAACTTAGAAGTTTTCGATTTTACCCTTGAGAGCATTATACTTATGTCTGATGTTTTTCTTTGAAGATAAAGAGCTATTTTATTGGTAAAAGAAATGCCATTGCCTTGCCTGAACTACAGTAGTGACTAAAAAACAGTGTTAAAGATATTACTCCACAGGTACACCTGCGTATATCAGTCTAAGGTTTCCTTGTTTCTTTTTTCAGGAAAATGGACTACAACAAAATTGAGAGGCTACATGAAGATCAGTTCCAGGGCTTGGTAAATTTGTCCGAACTGTAAGTACACTCAGAGTTAAAACCTTGTCCCAAGATGATCTGATTCACAAACCACATAGCCCCTCAACAGCTCTTTCAAATTTATCAACTCAGTTGATAAAACCAAAATTACAACATTATTGCAATGTTAACTCCAACATCGCTTAAATGTAATGTGCAACACCCAATTGAAATCACATTATGTTACTAAAATTATGTATTTATCTTTTGTTCCCTTCACCTGTTTAAGATATCTCTCGGAGAACAAAATTGAGGCTTTGCCAGATAAAATTTTCGAGGGCGTCAAAAACCTCAATGCTCTGTGAGTACAGTTAATTACAAAGAAAAAAACATGCTAGGATGTTTAAAGTGATGGGGAGAGTATAATAGGAGCATTTAAAATCTGAGATCTTACTTTAAAAATTTGAATATGAAGTAGAATAGACAGTGCAAATAGAACTGCTTATTTAAACATACTTTTAGTGAGCAAGAGTGGATATTAGTGAAATGCAAACTCACATAGTTGAGAACCAGATAGTTCTACAGCCATTGAATGTAATTTTATGGGGAAAATGACATTTTTAAGAAACTTTCTACCTACTAATTGTAAGTGATTATGTTCTTCATTTCAGCGATATCTTCGGCAATAAAATACAAAATGTTTCCATCACGACTTTCAGCTATACTCATAAATTGCGATTTTTGTAAGTTCACGGCAAATTACAGATGCTTATCTAGACACTAAAACTTTTCTATTCCTTTTTTATTTTTTTGGACGGTCTATTTGTACAGTAATAGGTACTTATTGACGAGATGGGTCGAACCGGAAGGAAAAATATTTGCCTCAAGAGAGCCAGTTACTTCCCAGTCCTGCCCGACCTCACTCTGTCAATAAGCATTTAATCACATGACCTCTGATTAATTAAGTTTTAAAAAATACCAAAAAGTTTGTTTTAACTTAAATAGGACTCAACAGACCAGCGCACGAGGGAAATCATAAAAACAATTCTGTGAAAACTTTTCCTTTCTTTTTCGAGTCGAAACAAGGAACTCACAGTTCATCGGAAGTCTTGCCTTATTTATTCCTGATTGTTCACTGCTGTCACTCCTTTTTTGATACAACAGCGAACAATGTCGCCGTGTAAGTACACTAGTGTCGGTCGGCGTTTTCATCTTTCACTATGGTTTTCTTTAGGGATTGTACGAGTGGGACCGGACGGGTCATATGATAACATAAATGCTATTCTTAGAAATACACTTTTTGAAATAGTCAAAAATATTTTGTGAAGCGAATTACGATATAAACCGACTTAATTTTTGATTAATTATTACTCAAAACTGCAGGTTTATACATTACAACCTGATGGCTGAGCTCCCCAATGGAATTTTTACCAGGCAGTTGAAGCGCATTATCAGAGTGTAAGACTCGGTCCATAAAAATCATTTCCTTCAATCACATCTTTTCTTAAATAACAGCCTATCATATTAATCAATTAAAAATTATTAATTGAATTAAGATCATTAACGATTAAGGTGTCTAGCGTAAATCACTTAATTTCCCATCATTTTATGTAAGCATATGCTTGTTATTAATGTTCAGTGATGTAATAATAAAGTGTAATTTTATTTTTCATTCCAGAACTTTGGACACCAACCTCATGTGCTGCCACCTCGATCTTTTCAGGCAGGATGCCGATTGTGACTATTCTTTGAATGACAACTTCGCAAGCTGTCACTCTATGTTCCGTAACCTTGCTCCAAGGAGAAGTCTTTGGGTTGTTGGTCTTCTTTCGTTGTTTGGGTCTTTGTTTGTTGTTGGGTGGCAGTATTTTTTCCCTGATTACAATGTGGTCCAGTCTATCATGCTGGTGAATCTAGGAATCTCAGACAGCATCATGGGTATTTACCTTATCACTATAGGTATAAAAGACCTGCAATGGTCAGGAGAATACTACCTGCACGACTACAAGTGGCGCACTGGTTGGTTTTGCCATTTCAATGGCGCCATGTCTGTCTTTTCAAGTGAGGTATCAGTTATGATGATCTCACTGATTGCATGGGACAGGCTCAAGAACATTGTGTTTCCCTACACTTTTGCAAAGATTACACCAAGGCAGACTCGTATAATGTGCGCAGTCATCTGGCTGGTGGGAGGCATTATGGCATTCCTTCCCTTGTCTGGAATGCACTACTTCGGTGACTGGTATTATGGCAAGAACGTAGTGTGCTTGCCCCTGCAGCTTTCCCCGCAGCTACAAGAAGGCTGGGAATACTCCACTTCCATCTTTATCGCTCTAAATTTTTCTCTTTTTATCTTCATTATGGTGGCTTATATTGTCATCTTGTTGAAATCATGGTCGTCAAGCAGACGGCTTGGTGCACATGGAACTGTGCGTGAAAAACGAGCAAGAGCACAAAGTGCACAAACCAGAAGAGAAAGAGCACTTGCCAAAAGGGTGTTCTTTATCATTCTGACCGACTTCTTGTGTTGGATACCAATCATTGCTATCGCCATCAAGTCTCACGTCGAGAAAACATTTGATCCCCCTGGTGATCTGGCAGTGTGGATTGCAGTGTTCGCTCTGCCGATCAATTCAGCTATCAACCCATTGCTATATACGCTTTCTACTCCACAGGTAACAGGTCTACTTAATTTTCACTATTGAATAGGACATACTGTCATGTTGAAATTTGATCTCGTGTCAGGGTAGGCTGGGAACTTCATTTTGTAATTGTGACGATTGACATAGAAAATCAGAAATGAAAAAGAGTTGATTATGACCATGGAGACCAACATGAATATAACAGAGATTATTCAAAAGTCTCACACTAACTATCCCATAAATTCCTGATGTGTAGGTGCAAGCTATACTGAAACCAAAACTGAGGAAGCTGTGGTCGAATGTTCGATCTTTTTTCAACAGAGGGCAAAATCAAGAAGGTACAGTTTGATGTTCCATTTTAAAATACCATAATAACAATAATGGTGCTTCACACCTCGATTTTCCAATTTATTACGGCTGTGGCGTACAAAAAGGAATCAAGAGTGACTCTAAATATGTGGGTAGAAATGGAAGCAGAGCACGTTTCATGGGGGGATGGGGGCGTCGCTAGGTGAAATAATATTTCTGATCGATTTCTGATCGATCAAAGCCATGTTCTACAAGTATTGACGCAAATTGAAGCCATTTGTCAAACCCTTTTGAATAAGAATGGAGCGTAAATTTGTAAATTATTATCAAAATATAAAGGAATCGACCTCTGTCTTAAATTTCAATGTAAGATTAATACAAATCTGACTTGTAGAATGATTTTTGTGTAATAAAGGTTTGGAAAAGCCTGACAGTGGCTTATTCTCTGTTTGGGGAAGACCAAGTCATTTTTTTTTGTTTTATAACATAGAAGAAGCAGACAATGATCAGCAGGGACAGGCTGGAAATGAAGATGCACACGCTATCAACGAAGAGGGTAATAATCAATCAATCAATCAAGGTTATTGTCTTTACGTGAGGAATGGTTACCAATTTTCCCGAGCCAGAGGCTCATGTATAAAACGTAAGACTATAAAAAACTATGTTCAGATAATAATATAAATATGGCGATGAAAGGATAAATCATATTGATATTTTTAATAAGGTTGATGAATGTAATTACACATGAAATACGCCTTCTCCACCTCGGAAATTTTTCGCGTAACAACTTTTCCATCCTTTTTTTGCGTTCATTAGTAATCCTGATTTTTTTTCTTCCAATTTTTTCCTCGTGGGAGAACACATTGAAATGCAAGTAATAGAACACCACGATATTCCAGAAATGGAAGCCCTTGAATTGCTTGCTCCGCAACCAGGTGAGTGCTCCATCTGTACACTTACTTTCAGACAGCACGTTGTAAATAGTGAAGCAAAACCACTTAATGGGAAACATACCAAGAACATTATTCGACCCGAAAAACTTTCAACCGTGACACTGATGTTGATGGTTATGCCATGACTGACTTTGCAACATAACTTCCTTGGCATGTATATCTAGTCTATTTTAAATCTACCAGGATATTTGCTCTTTCAAATTGAAATACCTGGAGAAAAACCACAGCATTCCTTTTCTGTTCTGGTACAATCTTTTTGTGCATTTTGAGAGAGAAAAGATAGAAAAAGTTTTTCCATATGACATAAAAGTGACTAAATTTGGCGTTATCACTTTTGGTTGATGACTGCAAGAAGAACGCCTACTAGTTTAACCAGCTTTGTTTTTCTTCAGATACGTTTAAAAATTTTGTTGAAACTTTTCCTTAAGGACTTTTTACCTCTACTGGTGAGACGCCCCTTAAGGACTTTTTACCTCTACTGGTGAGACGCCCCTCCCTTTCCTTTAGCAACCTGTACAGTGTATCATGGGAGAAAGATGCCCTCGTCCCACATACGATACGGCTGTTGTAAATGAATGATTCCTATATATTGATAATGATCATTATGTTTTGAGTTTTTGGTTTTATTATATGATAAATAACTCTAACTTAAATACATTCCTTAACTTTGTCGACAGCGATGGAGCAAGCCTGTAGAGGGGATGAAAATGCATCTTCCTCAGGCATTATTACTTGTTAACTGAAATAAAACTCACAATCTTGCAGATGTAAATATGAGCTGTGTAACATAACAAGTTTATATTCATCGATAAATCAGCTAATTCATCGTGATTTCTAGGGCTTTCGGACAAATTTTAACGCTCGCACGCATCCAGTTCTAAATATAAAGCTTACCATTAAACTTTACCGAAGTATTTCAGGTCTTTTATTTTTTGGTCTGGATAACTTGGTTGTATATTTCATAAATCAATAGATAATAGAGCGCGAGTGGAATACTTGTTTTATTAAAAACGTTAAATGAAATTATTAAATTTTATTAAATTTTTAGCTCCCTTTTAATTTTAAGCTGACACGTACGCTTGCCATATTTGTAGATTATGGTATATTGGCTGATATACCATAATGGCTAAGCCAATAAAAAGTCTTGAATTGCATTATCCAATGATCTAGTTTTTAATAATACTTAATATAAAATGAAATTGTTTTGTAATGTATTCAACAAGAAAACATGAACCAAAATCCTCCTGACATGGTTTACTCTACTTGTTTCTTGAAACAGATTATGAGGATGGTTTTGACATCCGACCAGCCACTAAAAAGACTGTGAAAGGGAAGGTCTTTTCAATTTTAATTTTTTTGAGAGGAAAATATACTATTTCACAAAACAGCGAATCAAGGAATGCCTTGTATCACCCAAAGTATTGGCTGGTGCTACCGAGTTGGCGCACGGAATACTTGACTGTATTCTTTTTTTTTTTTTTTTGTATCATACCGACAAGATCGGTATTCCATATTATTAACGATATAACCAACAATCAAATAAGTGTATTCACGAGAGTAGCTTCGTATTTCCTCCCTCTCTTACTGAACCTAACAGATCATCGTGATTGAAAAACGTCTTAGTGACAAGTTTGCTGTTGTCAGAGAAATGCTAAACTTGCGATGAGAGGTGTTAATTTCAAAGGTGCCCGCAAATTAATTTTTTTCCGAGAAAATGAGCAACACTTGATTGAAACCTTCAAAGGATCACCTTCAGTGTAAATGAATTTATACAAAATCATTGTTTAATTATATTGTGAAATTTTAGGCTCTTCAGGCATGTTGTCTATTTAAATGAAATTTTCGCAAATGAACATTTCTAGATTGATATTTGCGCAATACAAATCAATAGTATCAAATTCTCTTATTTGAGTAAGAAGCTATGTTTATATCTACACTTACTACATCCCTCGTAGCACCTAAAGGCAATATGAAGCGAATCCTGTGTTCTGATTGGCTACCCGAACGGGCAAGATGGGCTCATCTTGCCCGCTCGGGGTTGCCTGCATTGATTCCGCGCATGAGAAAATAGAACTAGAACTACAATTTCGGCGATGGATACGCAAAAAGTGGCCGAAGATAGTCAAAACAAAGGAAACAAAAACGACCCTCTTACGTCTGTTCTGCCAAAAAGAAAGTTGGCTTTCTTTCGAAGTAAACAAGTCATTCATAATTCTTATTAAAGCGAAATCTTTTTGCGATATAATGAATCCTTTATTAACCAAGCATGGTCAAGATAGCTGAATATTAGCCTCGTTCTTTTTCGCATTTTTATGGACCAAGATGAAGTCGAGGTCCATAAAAATGCAAAAAAAGAACTCGGCCAATATCCAGCAATCTTGACCTCACGCTTGGTTAATAACCCATATGTATTAATTGAATTAGTCGAGTATTAACTATTGAGCCTTTACGAAACAATTACCATGTTAGTCAAATGAAAGGTGCTCTTTATCTTGCTGCAGTTACTGTTCACCATGGAGAAAGCCAGTACCGTAGAAGAAGACGAAAAGAAGGTAATTAAGAGAAGCCACCAGAATATTTCAAGAATCGAAAATCAGTGACGAAAACTCGAATTTTTCTTTTATTTTGCCAAAACATCCCTTTCTGTGAACTAGTTTCGAAAAAATATTTTAAACTTCCAGCGACTTTTTTTTTCCGGCTGAAAATTTAAAAAGTTTGAAAATTGGTTAAAAAAGCTGAAAGTTAGTTCTACGAAAGTTTTATTTCACGTTCAAATAAATGTCATAATGGATCTACAGACAAAGAAAAATGTAGGTAAATGGTGGATAAGGTACGTGCATGAAAGAAACAGAAACTTTTTTATTATGACGGACAGTAGTTGTAACTGTAATTTTTAACTACTGATACAAGATTCCAAAGATATTGCAATTATTGGGCGTTTCATCGATAGGACCTTGATTCAAATGACATAAAGAGACATGAAAAAAATCTGAAGGAAAGCAAACACTGGGTTGTTCTTTTTTATTACTGCTATGAAAAAGTTACTGGGGCAGTTACATGTAGGTCAACGGTATGCACTCATCGCAGTAATCCTGGACCAGAAATTAAAAGCCCTTTAACGAAGATTTTAAGAAGTGATAGAAGTTCAAAGCTGTCTTTAAAAAAGTCCTCAAAATCGAGGTTACGAGCTGTCCCTGGTACCCCACCCAGAATTCTTGACAGTTTCATGAAATGCAAGTAATCAAATTTATATATTTTTATCAATGCAATCTTTTTAAAACCTATTTGTGCAGTTCAAGAAGGAAAAGGTAAGCCTATACCTAAAAAGCCAAGCGGGAAAAGTAAAAAGAATGAATTGATTTTTTGAACTGAGAATTGTTTAACAAATGTTGCATTTACTCCTGCTCGCAGTGCAAGTTGTTCATGAACTTCACAGCTGGCCAACTGGGGCAGTCTGCCTGCCTACAAACGAGTAATGAATTCGCTATGTAGACCACTTCATTTCTTCATTTGCCTGGAAATTTTTTAGCTCATATAGTGACAGTGAGAGCAATTCTCAGTCAAGTACTTTACATAACCCGAGGCACTCATTTATTCTAATCATAACTTTGCTTTCTTAAAGCTGGTGAATCTAAGGAGCAGGTGGAGAGCGAAGAGATTGCAGGGCCCAGTGACAAAAGTAAAAGAGAGAATGGTTTTTGATTGGTCACTCAAGGAGTTGAGCCACTTTATGGGCTATCGAGGCCTCACTTTTACTTGGGCAGTTACCGGAAAAATTGTATTGAAGAATCTGGTTGACAATTAATAATTTTGTTAAAACGCTTAAGTAAAACAAAAGATTGAATTACTGAGTAGTAGTTTGCTATTCTATCAAATAAATCATTTTCAGAAGAAGTTGAAAAAAGAAGGTAATAATTCACTACCCCTGTAAGTTTAAGTGTCTACCACCGATAGACCGTTGTGATGTTAAAAATTTCCTAGTATTATTAAAGTGCCATTTTGCTTTGAATCAAATGTCACAATGGATCTACAGAAAGAAAACAGAACTGACCGTGAGGTGATAAAAGCTCGCATCTGACTGGTTAATACTCTCTCGAGTATTCAGCTTATGAGCTGTCCCTGGTGCTTCATTCAAAATTCACAATCCCTTCATCAAATACAAGTAGTCAGATTTAAAAAAATGGATTTAAGCTATGTACTTTAAGTCTATTGGTGCAGGTCAAGAAGGAGAAATTAAGTCTGAACTTGAAAAGCAAACTGAGAAAGGTATAAGAAATTAATTCATTTAACAGAACTGTACATTAGCTTGACATGTGTTGCATTTCTTTCTGCCCCCGTGCAAGTTTTTCATCATCTTTGCAACTAACTAAGCCAGTTTGTCAGTTTTCTGGTTTGATACCAGCCAGTGGAATTAGCTATCTATTAATACCCTTCTATCTAGCTGAAGACAAATGTGTTAGCCTAAGCAGTGATAGTGACTGTAATTCTTAATGAAATCCTATACAACTTTATCGAAAACTCTGCTTTTACACAGCTGGTAAATGTGAGGAACAGCTGAGGAGAGAAGAGATTTCGGGGCCCAGTGACAAAGGTAAAGAAGAGAAGACTTTTTGATAAGTCACTCAAGATTTCAAGGCTCTATATCAGTCATTGAAGAATCTCTTTTACCTTGGTTATCACTGGGATGATTTATAGTGAAGAATTAGTTCGAGATTAATGACTATATGGAACGCTTAAGTAAAACAAAATCAAACGACGAGCACTGATGTCCTTTTTCTCAAATAAATAAATTTCTTAGGAAGCTGTAGAAGAAAATAAAGTAGTAGCTGACAACTTATTTAAGTAAAAGTGTCTTCACACCGATCGAAGGTTCTTAAAACTTTAATCAAATTTAAATAATTGGATTAATTCAATCTATTCTAAATCTATTTGAGCAGGTCAAGAAGGAGAAAGTAAGTCTGAGCCTACAGAGTCAACTAAGGAAGGTAATAAGAGTGAATTGCTTTTCAGTAACTTTACATTGTCCAACATACGTTGCATTTATTCACGCATATAGCGCAAACTGTTTATGAAAATAACAGCTAGCTGGGCCAGTTTTCTAGCTTGATAGCGGGCAGTGGGCTAGATAGTTTTTTATCAAGACTCGTGTATCTATTTGACGGCTTATTCTAGCCTATGCAGTGACTGGGGTTGTAATTCGCAATGAAATCTCATTCATAACCTTAAAGGTATCCATATTTCATTCTAATTAACAACTTTGTTGTCACGAAGCTGGTGGAGCTAAGGAGCAGGTGGAGAGTGAACAGATTCCAGTGTCTAGTGATCAAGGTAAAGGAGAGAGTGTGGTTCTTGATTGGTCACTCAGAGTGTTAAGGTGCTATCTCAGCAATATCGGATACTCAGGCTATGTGCTGTCCCTAGTGACTCGCCAGGAAATCTCGGTCACTTTGCAATATTGCAAGTATTCAAATGAACATAACTAGATAAGTACAATTTCTTTTTAAATCGTTATTCTACGGGTCAAGAAGGAGAAAGTAAGCCTGAACTCAAAAAGCCAACTGATGAAGGTAGAAACAATAAATTGCTTTTAGAAGCTGCTCATTTGATTACATTGTTCAACATGTGTTATGATATTAACGGGTACCTTGGGTCAATTTTCTCGCTTTATAGCACACCATGGGCCGGGTTTACTCCACAGACCATTTTATTTAAATATGTGACGGCATTTTTGTCAGCCTACATAAGAACAATGACTTTAATTATGGACATATTTCATTGTAATTAATAACTATGCTTTAACTCAGCTGGTGAATCTGAGGAGCAAGTGGAAAGCGAAGAGATCTCAGTGCCTGGTGACAAAAGTGGGTGGTTTTGATTAGTTATTAAAGATATTAAGGCACTTAATGAGTTCTTGAAGCATCTCTTTTAAATTGTTAGTCGCTGGACAAGTTGTCGTTGAAAACTGCTTAAGGACTGCTGTTTTTTAAAACATTTAAGTAGAGAATAGATTGAAAGATCAAGTACCAATTGAAAGTAAATTTTTTCAAATGCATTATTTCTGAAGTTGAAGAGCAAGAAAAAGCGCCTGAGCCTGACATGGACGTCGCAGAGAAAGGTAACATTCCCTATAATTAATTAGCCCACATAAAGTAAAAGTGGTCCACACAATGCTTCATTAGATGCCGGATGCATAATAGCTCCACCTTTTTGTTTAAAGAAGCCTTGAAGTTTTCAGATCCATATCAGAAGTGACCACACTCAGAGATAAGATGAACACTTGAGTATTATTATACTTTCTTGTAATGGAGGGTGAAAACCTTTCTTAAAATACTGCCATTTATAATGTGGAGCTGTCTCACCTTTCAAAGCATATTTAACGATACAGATATTTGCTCAGCCATATAGAAAACATTGCCACCTTGTGGTACATCTTTTTGAATAGAAATGATGATTATGATGTTATGTACCTCAATTTTCAAAACATTTAAATACAGACCAGCTACAACTGTGTTAGCGGTAATCAGTTTATAATCTCTTGCAACAGTACATTCAGACTACAGTAACTTTTATAATTCATACTTCTGTCTCTTTTCGCTTTCCATCCAGGGAAAGAAGAGGTGTTTGATACCAGGCTTTAGTTCTCTGTTTTTGAACCAAGGTAAATGTTTATGTTTGTTTTAACTACTGACTGGAGGGATGCGATAAAAGAAAGCATCATGAGGAAGTTGTGTTTCTATTTATATCATAAAGCTTATGGGGTTAGTTTTATGTTTGAGATGCCGGATGAAAATCTGTTCAAGTTTTGTTCCGATGCATGGACGTTTCCATGCATAAAGAGTTGATTTTTGATTACTATAACCCTCAGTTCTTGAACCTCTCTATAATCTGAATCTGAACTGACCTTTTTTAAGTCAAACAGTGTAACTGTTAAATAGTTTTTTAACTTCCTGGTACTCAAATCAAATTCATAATCGATATTTCACTGCGTCTGCAATGTCTGTAATGATCAAAGCGTCGTTTAGCGATAAAGGCTGAAGGAGGTGTGATGGTTTCTAGTTATGATGTGCTGCTTGTATTTTTTCGAAGTCACCTGACATCTTTTTTTTTTCTTGCATCCGAGTCTCTGTTGCCTGTTAGAATAACAACATTTCTTCAAACTGATCAATTCATTCTCTGAGTTTGGTATTGCATGATTTGAAAAACGTCTGATCAAAAAGGCTTCTGGGTAACCAGCAGGTTGCACGAGTATTCTCGACTTCATATCGAGGGGTCTCGAAGGTGAGAACCATTGGTCATTAGGCGTAAAAATTGACAACTTTTAACCGTTAGTCGTAAAAGAAGTTTATCTTAAAAAAAAATTATTGTAACAACAATGTAAATATACTTTATATCCAAAGGTTTCAATGAGGTGAACCGCTGGCTATTAGGCATTTTAACTGGCCAAAATGTTCACCGTCAGTCGTAAAAGCCATCACCCTACTGAGGCCCTAATATCTGCCTAACTGTCAGCTTAACTATCTGCCTGTCTATCTAATAGACGGCCTGCCTGCCTGTCCACTTGACCATGCAATCTTTAACCAGTGTATTCTTTCTCTTTGCCCCAGATATATACCACCAAGGGCCAGATATATACCACTAGTAAAGAATTCTTGAGCTCTGGAAAGACAGAAAAAAAGTTGAATAATTTAATAGATAGAACAGAGTAATCCTAGTAATCAATAAGTATACTATCTGTGGCGTAGTAAGCAAAACATAATTTTCGTTTTCTCACCTTTAATTATTTATATAGCTAACATATTGTCTGAGCTCTTCTTTGTATACGAACAAGGTGAAGTTAGCGTAGAACATCTTGAGCTATGATTAATAAGAGTGTAATGGTAATTCTTTCTTGGTTTTTGTGTTATTTCGGCCTTTCTTTTTTTGTCAATTATGACATAAATGATAAGCTGAAATGTGAATTCTGTTCCTTTTGGCACATTTTCACATACTGCAGTTTTCATAGCCAATTATGGTTATTTAGAGTTTATTCGTAGCTTTTTTAGTTTCCTCGTTGTTTTGATATTTCCTAGTTTTTATAATGTATTTGTAGTTTTAATACTTAATTTGTAGTCTATATAGATCATTCGTACTCTATGCTTTATTTGTAGGTTTTAGAGTTCACTAGTTGTATTTAATTGTTAAGTCATTTTTATAGCTTATTCATAGTTTTTTCAGTTTAGTTGTAGTTTTTATAGTTTATTCGTAGTTTTTATAGTTTATTCGTAGTTTTTGTAGTTTATTTGTGGTCTTTATAGCTTAATCGTAGTCTATATAGTTTATTCGCAATTTTCATAGCTAGTAGTTTTTATAGTTTAGTCCTAGTTTTGTAGTCTAGTAATAGTTCTTATAGTTTATTGGTATATTTCATAGTCTATACGTAGTCCACATAATTCATTAGTAGTTTTTATACTTTATTCGTATTTTTTCAGTTTAGTCGTGGTTTTTACAGTTTTTCGTAGTCTACATAGTTTATTCGTATCTTTTTTTTTAGTTTATTCGTAGTTTTTTAAAAATTTATTGGTCATTTCTGTAGTTTCTTCGTATAAATTTTACAAGCACTGTTTCTCAGCAATCCCAAGTGGATTTGTAGCGTTTATTTATTAATTTTTTTTATAAGTTGCACCTTCACACTCAGCTTCCTTTCCTTTCTGTTGCTTTAGCAAGTATAGATGAATGCCTGGAACCATAGTTAATAGAGGTTTCCTCCATTAACTATACTGGAACTCTGGCTTGTGGCTGAAGTGTGGGAATTTGCCACATCACTCATCGGAATAGAACTTCATTTAAGGTCTGGCTCGACACAGCAGAAATCCTTAGATGACCCAGGCACCTCATTTAAGTAGTAATTTATAATGAATTGTAATTATAACTGTAAACCGATTTTAATCTTCAGCAACTTAAGCCAAATTACACAGTAAATAAGGGTTCTGTTAAATATTTTATTTTAATTGTCTATAGAGCTGTAGGAACTCTGGTGGCATTAAAATAAGCCGTACTCTCTGATACCTTAGCCATTGATTGATTAAATCCTTAATGAAAATTGAACTAAGTACTAATAACAATAATTTTGTTACCCCTAGCTAAACATTCCTTGCATGATAGAGGTTACATTCGTATAAAGTGAGCAGAGAAATCATGGTATGAACACGGTAAAAAATATCTTATCATTTAGGTTAAGGAACATAAACTCATCAGACATATCTGTTAGTATAAATCTACCAGCGTTGTATAAACAACACTGCAGTTTGATTGCTTTCGCTACTCGCCATTTCGTTTTAATATAGTAAGGATTCAACATTATGTTGTTCTCGGTGACGTAGTCTCGGCGTCTCCTCTCCAATAGATCACGATTAAAAACCGATGAAAATGCGTGTGCAGTCTAGTTTATTGTGGTATCTGTGATGGCTAGTGAGAAGAGTGAGTAGCCTAACAGTGAAGTCACAAAAAAAATTAAAAAAAAACATGAACATTTCCCTAAGTTAAATTTTGAACGATTATTAGAATGATAGCCAAAAAAAGTATATTTGTTGCTTTTGATTCATATACGTGAAAATTGATAGACACCACGCAGTAAAAAAAAAAAAAAACAATACCCACCAGAATTCTCAAACTTATGATAAAATTGTTAAATAGCATGAATTATAAGCCTCTTAATGCCTGCCAGGTTATAAAATAATCAACCAAATATTGTGCAATAATACACATGTACTATAAACTATAATTATACCACTTAATGTAAATTAACTTAACAGTCAGAGCATCATCCACATATCCTTTGACACGAATCAAGTAGCATTTAATTCTCGTTGTATCAGTGCAGAAGACGTGGGTGACCAAAAAATGTTCCCTAACATAAATAAAATATTTGATATGGTGTTTCAACTATTAATTATTTCTTGTCCACCTTCCAACCCAAATGAACACCTTCAAGGTGTTCATTTGACCCTTGTACTCTGTTTGCATACTGAGGCCGAAAGGGGGGAGTTGCTCCTCGGTAAGAGGTGTTTTCCACAACTCAGGCCTGGCCAGGTCGGGCTGGGTGGTTTCAAAATAAATTAAGAGATTTCCCTTTTTGTCTATTGTCAAAAATCCAATGGAGAAGTGGAGAAAAAGATTCAGAAGTTGACATATAGATCTAGTTTGGTGACTACTTGTAACTCGACCAACAAGTGAATTGGTTTAGCCAGTCATCTTTGACCACTGATAAATACAACAGGACATTACAATATTACAGCACTACCATGTTTCGCTCTTACTACTTTCCCTCCCAGGCATGATGACTCTTTGCAAATAAAGACGAACATCAACTATGGAAATACTGCCTTGATAAACACCAAATTCCCAATTGTAAACTACAGAGAAAATTACAGTCCACCAGTACAGTTAGGGGAGAATTTTCTCCCAGACTGAGGGAGCCAAAAGGTTAATCTACACCTCACAACGTTGAATAGCTGTAAGATAAGTACTGCATGCTTGCACAGATCAAAAATGATCCATTAACCCTTTGGTGCACTTATTCAATAAAGTTAAGTTTCATTATACCTATACTTCAAACAACTTGTGTATTGGGCAGTGTAAACATTGTCCCAACTTTTCATCCTTGGTTTGATCTAAGTTAGTTTATCTTCAGGTTAACATAAATGTATCTTATAAACTTTAAGGAGGCATAGAAAGCCACTGTGCTGAGCATCAGGAAGAACACATAGCATGTCAGCAGTGTGTATCCAAAAAACTGTACTGACTGAAGCATTCCAGACATGTTGGATCTCTTGTAGTAGTAAAACATAGCATAACCAAACACAAAAATAGATGTGGACCTGAAACAGACAAGCAAAGGAAGCTAAAGAATAGTCTGACTCGCAGAGAAAATTTAGATTAATAACTCAAAAAAAAAAAAAAACACATAACAAAAAGTTAAATACTAAACATAAAATAAAAACACTTGAAATTTTTCAATTACATGTATCTTTTGATCATTTTCAGAGCAACACAAGTCACCATTATTCACACAGAACTTATCAGGGCTGTTTTGAAAGAACTCTTCAAAAAATAGAGTCTGCAATCTGATAATTTTTATGCCTGCTATATCTTGGCCCCTAAATTTCTTCATTGTCGACCTTACTTCTGAAACTTATGCTTCCCAAACCATTTACCCTTTATTTTAAGCACTGGAAGCAGTGCATGTCATATTAAGCATAAAAACCTTTGAGCATATTTAGTCTTCCTGGGGATGATGGGTGGATGTGGGTGTGCGTGTATGGGTGTGCGTTTGCATGTGTGTGCATGTGCGTGTGTGTGTGTGGAGGAGGGGGGGAAGGGAAAGGACTGGCATGGCTTGTTATTATACCTTTCACTGTGTTCTAGCTATGAGCTATTGGTCAAAAGTACTACTAACAATACATGTACCTGCAAAGGTGTTCTTAAATTATACAACATTAAAATCATCCTCACCCTCCACACATAAGTGAACGCCACCACCAGCGGTAGTCTTCACTAGAAAGCTGAAAGTATGTCAGAGCAATGGAGATACAAGCTGTGACGTTCAGAAGGATAACAAAGACTATGAAAAGGATTCCATATTAGGTGTACTGTTCACGTCCCCACAGTGTGGCAAAAATGTAGTACAGCTCCACAGAGATTGCACTGCAATGCAAGATTCCAAAATAATAATATAACATTCATGATGAATCAGGGATAGTCCATCTCACCAGTGTGTGATATGAGGGAATTACCTGACCATCATGGGTATGTAGCTGGTTCAATGTATCCATGCAGTAGAAAATTTGCTTGCATGCAATATTTATCTCACAAATACTTGGTTTTTGATTTGTATTTGTTATTCACACATTGAAATGCATTAAGTGTGATTTTTCTTCTACTTACTTTTTTTATCATAAAATTCCTGTTACTAAGAGAAATTATTGTGAAAATTTTGAAGAACCTAAAGCTAAAGTAAACATAGAAGTGATACTGTATGTTATAAGGTACACTGACTTTTATGCCCAATTAAATCCAGTTGCTCTTAGAATATTGTCAATTCTTTCTAGAAGACAATCATGCTCATTGGCCTTTAGGCCGAAACCAGCACAGATTCAAGGGTACATCATTTTGAATGTATCATTGTTTTACTACTAACAGAACCTTATTGTACATAAATATTTATGAACTAGCAAGAAAATATACAAGCCTGAATAGCAGAAAACCTCCGACAACCATCCTCACCAAGGTGCTACGATAGCTAGAAGATATAACATAACATCAGAGGTCAGATAATATATTTAATCAAAAACACTACTATATGGGTGTATAATCCATTTCTATGAAAGGAGAAAAAATCCAAACGAATGTAAAAGAGGATTATACAAAGTACTTATGAAATATCACTTTTTTTTTGTTGAATACTAAAGGTAAACTGAGGTCTTACAAAATGCTGCACGAGAAAAATAATTGAAGCAAAGCTACTGTGCGCTCCGAAAAATTGAAAAGAAACTTACAAAAATTGTTAGACAAAAAAAATTATGTGAAAACTGTAAGAAAGAGCAGATATGGGTAAGCATGATGGTACCAGCTATTGATGATTGCACTTTGGTTGACATTCATAATTAAGGATTAGCAAACTAAGGGAAATGATCTTATTAGAATACTCAAAACTATTAAGAATAACTGATTGTTACCACGGTATGGGAGGAATCTTTCTGGGAATGTTCTTAGCTCTGCGTGGGGCGTTAAAGCTTTCAGGCCAGTTCTTGCCAAATATTCCAACCAAGATGGTTCATGGAAACCCAACTTTAAGAAAAGCAAATCAAACATGGAACATTTCTATACATGTAATTATCATATAACACATTGGGTAATAATGTCAAAGTATCGCTCACTGATGCATTTTCCTATTTCAGTTTTACTCTTTTTCCATAAAAGTATGATTATCAAAGGGATAAGCTGTCATCTGACTTGGCAGTCAGTTGAACCGTTTTGATTGGGAAAAGTATTATCTAAGTTATTGACTGTCAATTCATTGTTGGAAAGGTGCCCTGTGGGACACTGATCAAATGAGTCACAATCACAATTTCCACTGGAAACAATTCTAAACAGCAAACAAAGTTTGAAATATTTGACGGCAGTTTTGTCAGTCTACTCAGGAACAGTGACTGTATTTCTGCTTATACTTCACTGTAATTAATAACTTTGCTTTCACACAGCTGGTGAATCTGAGGAGCAAGAAGCAAGTAAAGAGATCATACTTTAGGCATTTTGTAAGTTCTTGAAGCATCTTTTTTAATCTGGGAATCGCTGGATAAATTATATTAGAAAAATGGTTAAGGACTAATATATTTTTAAACAATTAAATATAGACAATATTGAACAGTTGAGTACTAAAGTAACTTTTCTCTAAATACATCATTTCTGAAGCTAAAAAAAAGGATAAAGTGCTTGAGACTGACATGGATGTCGCAGAAGAAGGCAGCATTCCTTATAAATGAGCCAATATAAGTTAAAATGGTCCACACGATGCCTCATAAGGTGACCTATAATCACTCCACCTTGTTGTTTGGAGAAAACGTGAAGTAGTCGGTCGAAACGTCGCGATTCACATCAGAAGTGCCCAGGTCAGTTGAGAGATAAAGTATAACACTTGAGTATTTTTATACTTCATTGTTATGAAGGGTCAAAACCTGACATGTAATGTGGAACTGTCTCGCTTTTTGTAACGATTTTTTGGCGATACAGATATTTGCTCAAGTACAGAAAACATAGCTGCCTTGCCGTACATCTCTTGGAATAAAAATAGTGACTATAATCAATGTTGTTTACCTCAGTTTTCAAAGCATTTCCATACAGACCAACGAGAACTATGGTACCGGTAATCAGTTTATAACCTTTATGCCTTTCTCTCTCTGCCCAAAACAAATTTAAAAATGCTGCTCTTGCCTGAGCTCTGTTTACTGGGCACCAAAAAATAACAAACTTAAGTTAGAGCAATATGGCTATGGACAATAGGTCCATTGCCGTTTTTATTGAAAGAAACAGAATAAGAATGAATTCCGTTAAGGTGTTTGCCCAGTAAAAGTACGGGTGAAGAAAAACGCACCAACACTAAATATACAGCAAGAGAAAGTGGGCGGATCAGGGGGAGGAGGAGGGAGTAAAAAAAACAGCTTCTCACTCCGAGTAATCTAGGCGAATGGTGAGCACATGGCTAGGGAGTTAATGTGACTTGAAAAAACCCTCAGAGGGGGTCAAGCGTAATGGCCATTGACCCTGACCCAAACCCAGTCCCCCTTGATTGTGAAATAAACCCGGGTCAAAGAGAGAAGGCATGAAAATTCTATTTGTGAGCAGATATTTTGTCTTGAAACAATAGATTCAGATTAAAGTAATTAATTTGTATTTCTATCACTTTTCAATTCCATCCAGGGGTAAAAGGAATGTCTGATACTGGGCCAGGCGGTGTGCACACTCCGATTGCGAAGCATTGTGGTAGCGTTATTTACAATATGGCGCGGTAAAAGCGGTCGAAATGGGTAGAGTTTGACTGAATATTCCGTAAAAGTTAGGTCGTTTCTTTTTCCTTTCACTATAGGTAAATATAATTTGATATATTCTGAACGTGTAGAAGTAATTTTCGTGCGTATTTGTCACGTATTATATCCTTCTCAAGAAAAACGCAAGCACTGTATTTTAGCATGTAATTTGAGACCGGTTTTCGAGCAGGTCAAATTTGTTGTACGTCGTAGTTTGAAGCCTTTAAAAGATTTGTATGGCCACTTTGATCCTTCTTCAACAGCTCTGACCAAACGCTCTCAAACGCGCCCCAACGATACAAATGTTTTAAGTACCTTAAGCGACAGTGTTTGAGACCCTTTTGTGGAGCGAAAAGGCCCATTGTTTTGTTTAGTGTGTTGCGTTACATAGCGTTACTACTACAAGGGCATTTATCAATCGCGTTGTAAATCTACTTTCCTAAAAGAAAGACAATTAAATAATCGCGAGTGTCGTGCGGTAAGTCTTCTATCTTGATCATTGAATGAAGGACAGTTTAATTAGAGCACTGAAAAGAATCACTTGATCCATGAAAACCTCTATCTTGCGTGAGGTGACACGCCAGAAAACCGGAGACCAAAAGGCAGTCGACCGTTGAAAGGTGTTGATAGGCCGGTGCGTCTCCCACCATTCGCTAGCGCTTTTAAATCTTCTACCCTCAAAGTTTAGATATTAATAAGGGTCAGTTTTGAGGTGTTATAACTCTTCATCTGTAGGTTCGTGAGGTTTGGCAAAGCCGGATGAGATTGTGTTACAAAAGGCAATATTTTCTTCAGTCCGGCGCGCTATTTTCTTTGTTTCAGAGTATACTTCTCTTCTGAAGTAATAACTCCAGAGGTACGTTTCTTAAAATAGGTTTCCTCTATTCTCGAGGGTTATTTTGAAACTCTGTACGTTTTTGCTAAACGTGGAGCGCGACAAGTTCGTTCTTAGGAGGCGTGGGGCTTCTCCTTTTACAAATCCCTTATTAACGCTAGGTGGAAAAAGTTCGTCTAGTACAAGGTCTCTGTCTCTCTAATATGCGTTTGCATGTCAAGGGTCAATTCACAGTTGAATAACTCGCGTCTAGGAATATTATTACTGACTTTGAAATAATTCATACCGCCATCGGTTGTGAGTTTAACTGTTGCCATTCGTGTCGAGATTCTTCAGTAGGTAGATTGCAGTTTCGAATCTTTTTAAATAACGTCAGTTGCCTCCTAAGAACGAAATCGTCACGGATGAATGACAGGAGTCGTGCAGGCCCGTCAAACGTTTTAACTTTCGAAAGAATGGCAACAGACAGTGAATCCCCATTACAGTCCACGCATATTCACGCCGTATCTCCCTGCCACCAGATATGTTCACTCCAACGCGTCAAGATGCAAATGACTCAATTTTTGTTTTACGACCATGATGCAACGCAATCAGAGTGCGCACACCGCCTGATACCGGGGTTTAGTTCCCTATTTTCGAACCAAGATAAATTAAATGCTTATCACTATTGCTATTACTATTATTATTGCTATAATATGCTACTTGTCTTTTTTCAAAGTCACTCGAGTTTATTCAAGCATCCCATTCATTGTTGACGTACGATTTAAAAAAAGTATAGTAAACAAATGCCAGGTGGCTTATAGGCTCGGCTACACAGAGGAGTGCTGTCGTTCGTTCCTCGTTAATTTACTGACCGGCTCACTGACTGGTTAACTGACTATCTAGCCAGTAAGACGGTAAACCATCAGATTAAACTGACAAGGTGAAATATGACTATTAGCTGACTGAAAGACTAGCTGACTATCTGCCTGACTGTCTGGCCGACTGTCCGCCTAACCAGTAAACAGGGCTATAGACTAATTGATTTATACTATGGCTGCCTGGATCAAGGTGTCTGGGTCGATTGACCAACTGGCAGTCGGATTGGTAGATCAAGCAAGGGACTGGACGATAAACAGATTTTACAGTCATTGATTTGCTTTTTCCTTTTGCCTCAGACACTTTCCAAGAGCCAAAAACATTTTCACTAGTATGGAAACCGTGAGGGCTAGAGAAAACTAAAAGATTCGAAGAAAAGGGAGAAATAATCGTAGTAGTATGTACTGTTTGTTGTAATATCAGAAGAGTCTGCCTTTTATTTTCTTTCTTGCTGATCGGCTTAATGTTTACATTATTTTAGTAAGCTAGTTGTATGATCTCTTCATTGTATGGTTACAAGGTAACTGGAAGGGAACATATTGTGCTATATCTGGGTGGGCGTGTAGTGGCAGTTTATCTTCGTTTCGTTTTATGTCCGTTTTTGTTTATTTGTTGTCAAGTTGTTCTCTTGTCAATTATAACATATCTATTTATCTGATATTCTAAGTATGTTACTTTTAGTATGTTTCTACGGACCATAGTTATTAGACCAAATTTAAACCTAGTAGATAAAAGGGAAAACCAACGGTATCACGGGTGCAGCCAGCTTATTGTCCTGCACACCTGGGCCTACAACTTTTTTTTGGCACGCTTGACTTTTGTTATATAACTACTGCAATTTTGAAACAAAAATCGAACCTTGTTAAGGTTCAGGCTTACGACAAGTCAAAAAGCTGGCTACGCTCCGGATATTATAAGACATTTTAGTCTGCATGCTGATCTTTACATGGAAGCTATTTCCTATCGTTAATAATAATATAGCTGAGTAGATGTTTTGATTAGGAACGCCTCATAGATTTTAAAACTAATGTTTTGCTCATTTCCAGGGTTCTTTTTTAGCTTATTCGGAGCTTATCTTTAGTTTAGAAGGGATTAAATGTCCCTCAAAAACTTCTTTTTAGCGCTTTACGTAAGTATTTTTCCTCGAAACCGCGATTTGAAAAAGATGACATAGATCATAGTTGACCAAAGCAAATGTTCAACACTTAAATTAAGTTTCGAAAGTTCAGTTTCAATGGTATCTTTAGTTTAGAAGACAGACAAACAGAAATAGGAGAAACATTTAAAATTTTATTGGGTCAAAGACGTTCAGTAAATTATCCGAAACTTTAGCGTTAAAACAATGACCTAATACTTTTTTTTTTAATAATTTTGTTTTGACTTGTTCTAAAGAATCTCGTTGCGTTTCAATCGAAAAGAAAGCAAAAAAATATTTAGAATATGACGAGAAAAACTTTGATATGTACGGGACAAGGTAATCCAATAGCTCAGTTCTAGAATTTTGCCTTTCTTGTTTCCGAGATTTTCTAACTGAAATTAAATTTAGATTTTACTAAGTACCTTTAATATAGAAAAGAACAAAGAGGGTTATTAATGTGATAATAATATTAGAATACCAACGGCCCTTAAGAAGTGTTACCGGAGATTTGTCCGTATAATAGAGATTTAGATAACTCGTGTCTAGGATTTTGTTGAACTCGTTTAAGAGTATTTCGCCCTCAGATTGCGTTTCAATCGGAAAGAACGAACAAGCGTCTAAAATTTGACAACAAAAACTTAGACTAATGTACAGGTCAAGACGTCAATCACTAGATGTTTGGTAGTAGGTTGGAAATCTAATTAGTGGATTTCTTTTAAAACTCGTTAGCGTGCATAGGAGTCACTAGTAGTGAGATTAACGTTAAGATTGGGCTGCAGTTTATGTTCAAGAACTTAGAATCACAGTTAAGATTTCAGTTTTTGGACATCAGGCAGTAGAACAATAGTTTGAATGGTTCATTAACACAACTCGTCAAGCGAGCAATCAGAGTGCGAGTCGGATTGTTTGATTTCATTATTATCTCTAGTTCAAAAATACAACTTAAGGACAAAATGCAAGAATTAAAAGAAAGATTTACTGGAAAAAGACGTCCGTTATGAAAGATTTGGCAGATATTAAGTGATCTACGTAGCTAATTTCTATACGTTTTATAACTCGTATGAGAACATTATGGTAATTAAAAGGTAGATCACGTCATTTCCGCGATGTTTCGACGTTTGTCAAAAGCACAGATTATTAAAAAATAGAAAGATGTTTGGGTAACGAACAATACGTTAGTTATGGGATGTTTGGTGGTACAGCAACAATTTGAATAACTCATTTCCATAACTTGAAGCTATTTATATTAAATTGAGCTAAATGAATAAAACCGACGACAGTATAGAAAAAAATAGGAAGAAAAGAGGAAAAAAGAGGAGAATTTAATGGGTAAGACGTCGCTTATTAGAGATTTTGTAGAATACGAATAATCTAAAAAGCTCATTTCTTGAATTCTTACAACTCTTTTGCGAACATTGTAGTCATTAGGAGTTACAGTGACGCCTTTCATGGCTGAAGCCTACTTCGCTACATTATTCGTCATTCTTATTAACATTAAGTATATATAAAACAGAAAAAAAAGTCTTATGATGCCACTGACTAGATATTTGGTAGCGTTTTTAAATCTAATTCTGTAGTTCTTAGCTAGATTTTTTTCAAACTCATATCTAAAATTGGAGTTAATTGTAGTATGGGGTATTCAAACTGCTTGATAACTTTTCAAACGTGATCATCAAACATGGCTTTTGCAGTAAGAATATCTTAGAAGCAAAAGTGACTTTCAGAGAAAATGACACAGAGTTAAGAACATGGGGTCATGTATGATTTACTGTAAAACTAATACTTCAATAAAGCATCTTAAAGACCTTACACGAGTCCATTCATAGTTTGCCCCCATAAAGGTATTCAGGTCTCGAATCAGCTTCATCTACAGTATAGATTATGTCACAATGGCTTGTGTCAAGTGAAAATATACAAAAATGCTTTCCGTATCTCCTGTTCTAAAAGAGCCTTGAGGGGAAGGGGGTGGGTAACTATCTTTGAATTACCTATAACATTAAAATTTTCCTTCCATAAATGATTAGTTTTTTTTCATGGTTTCCGTAGCTTCCTATTTTTCCAAATTTTCTCTTTTGTATGTTATACTGTTTTGCATTTTCTTCAACGTATAATTTAGTTCAGCGTCGATCATTTATCATCCTTAGAAGAAAATATTCTGATTTTTACGTTTAACTATAAAATTTCTTTGGCTTACATTGTGCGCATAAAAGGAGCGTTAAATTAAACAGGAGTTATATCCACGCGAGGGTTTTACCTGGAAAAATGCCTGCACACGAGTGACACCGACATTACCGCGTGTCCCTTTCTGGAAAACATTCGTGTTATGACAAGAAAGGTCAGCTTAAGGGTTTTGGGTTACCCAAACTATGCAATTTTGACGCCAAAAAGTGCCAAAAAGTAATTACAGAAATTTCATCCGCAACACCTTGAACGTGCTGTGGGCGCGAACTGAGATCTTCTCTTACAGTTAATAATTGCCAGGCGGAACTCAGATCCGGCTTAGCCTAATTTGCAAAAAATGTTTTGGTGGGGAAAGCTCGTCATGCTCTATTTTCGAACCAAGGTAAATTAAATGGTTATTACGTTTACTTTAATACTAAAAACCATCGACTGAAGATGAGCGGAAAACGAAGCTCTGAGAAATTAAAGAGGTTAACTCACACCAATTATAAACTCATTCATAGTTTGCACCCATAAAGGTATTCAAGTCTCGCATCAGCTTCATCTGCAGTATAGATTATGTCACAATGGCCTGTGTCAAGTGAAAATATACAAAAATGCTTTCTGTATCTCTTGTTCTAAAAGAGCCTTGAGGGGGAGGGGGTGGGTAACTGTCTTTGAATTACCTATAACATTGAAATTTTCCTTCCATAAATGATTAGTTTGAATTTTTTCCCAAAATCTGAGCAATGTCCTTTTCAAATTATAATGTATCTCCTTTTTACGCGACTGTTTTAAGGGGTTTGGTTACCCCCCAATGTGAAACAAGGGGTAATCAGTACATTTTAGGTGGAGTTAGGAAATATTTTTAGGTTTTCTATTTTCTATCAGATTTTCTCTTGGGGTGCAGGGATGGGGCAGGGGGCTATTAACTCAAAACGGCTTTGAAACACTGTGTTGTTTTAACCGTTTTATTCCCACATATTTCTTAAGCAGGAAATCTTTACTGCACGGTGATTGAAAAAGAAATCTTGGCTGTACTGTGATTGGTCTAGAGATCTTTACTGCACTGTGATTGGTAAAGCAATATTTGCTGCACTTTGATTGGTCAAAAAATATTTACTACAGTGTGATTGGCCTAAAAAAAACTTAACTGAACTGTAATTGGTCTAGAAATCTTTACTACTCTGCGATTAGTACAGAAATCGTTGTTGCACTATGATTGGTCTAGAAACCTTTGCTACACTGTGATTAGTCTAGAAATATTTGCTATATTGTCATTGGTTCAGAAATTTTAGCTTTAATAAATACAACAGTTTGCATTGGGGATTAGAGTTTACACTCCAGATTTATACCCTCATTGAGGGACTACTTAGCTAACTAATGCGACCTAATTTGGAAGAAACCATCGGCTAAAGCAGATTAAATCGATCCGCAAACCTGAGTGCAACTAAAGTAAAAGGTAAATCATTAAACGGCGTCCATGTATATCAGTTTGTAGTGGATACTTCTGCAGTTAAACGTGCTCCTATATGGCTGAGAAAGAACAAAAAAAAGAGAGAAATAAAAGCTAATTGCACCGCATGAAAACGGGAAAGTATTTATGGTGAAGAAAATCTCACTTCATAGGGATTTGAAAGTCAAATGCAGTTCAATTTGAAATGGCTGAGACGTTGGTTGTCGATTAAAAGTCATGTTTAATTTTAATTTGGTCAGTTTCCTCTTTGGGATCATAGAAAGAAAAAGGTTCAGTTTAGTTTAGTGCATCATCACATAAAACCTTGTTTTCAAATTTTTAATCAAAACTGATCAAAACAAAAATGGAAAAGAGAACTGAAAAGAAAGAAATAGACCTTATTTTCATTTCTATTTATCTTTTGTGTTGGACATGCGACATGATCGAATAACGTGATGGGAATTTGAATAATAACTCTCAAGCTATTAAAACAACATTTAATAACAGCTGTAAAAATCTTTACATTTGTGTGGATTAATTCTCTTCTGCTTATGCGGAGAAATGCGATCAAGTTCTTACAGAGAAAAGGGATAATCAGCATTCAGGTACTAAACATAAGACCTTTGTCACTTTCAGAACTCATTTTACGTGGTAGTTTTACTCCTCTCTTTCCCTCACTATGAGGTAAAAATATAAGATTTGAAAGCAGTAGGCATATTTCGCAGATGACAAGTTAGTTTCTTTGCTTGTGCATATGTCTATCCTTCCGATAAATTTATTTGTTGCGTTTTTCCCCACAATATTCAATCTAAACCATTTTTCCCCCGAATTATATTTCTGTGAATCAATTGCGTGGTTTTCTTTTTTTTCTTGTTGTTTGGGATTCTCTTGTTATTCCTATGATACATTTCGTGCGTTTTCTAAGAAGCAGAGGACGCGAAATAACGGAAACATGAATATTTTCTTTTATCACATATCATATTATTTCTCAGAATCAAATTTCTCCTTACTAAAACCGGTATAATTTCAGCCGGAAAAATAGTGAGAATTAAGCATAAAGATCAATATAGAAAAGAGTCAAAACTCTTCAACAAACACATAATTATAAGATGAACGGAATATTAAACAAGAATGTCTGTTTTGTGGTGATATTTTACAATGGAAATGAGAATTTTATCGAAAAGGAAACGTGTTTCTTGTACTATTTTCCAAGTTTAACGTAGATTTAAAAGTCAAATACGCGAAAAATTAGACATCAAGCAGTCAGTTTGTAAACGATAAAACAATGATATTGGCAGAGTGACGGACATATTAGTTATTAAAAATAAAAGTCTACTGCTCATTAAGAAATTGTAAAACAACAGAAATGAAAACAGTCTATCTGTGGGAATAAGTATATATCCTTAATATGCTATTGTTTTACCTGATATAGAAAGCGCACAATGTATACAATTCTTTTTTTTTTAAATTTCTTTGATGATGTGTTATGTCAAATTCTTGCAAAGCGCAATTTCTCCTTCTATCTTTAATATATGTTATAGATACTAAAGCAGTTTGGCTGTGGGAAGAATGAGACTGGTTACACCTCAAAATTGCAACACTCGCATTTTTCTTGCTCTTCTACAACTAAAAGTTATAGAACACTTTTAATAGTTTTTCGCGACTTTCGCACCATAAATGATAAAACAAGATGACTAATACATTTCAAAGTAATAAGGAAGAGATCAAGACGTCTGTCATTGAAAGAGTAATGGCTGTTATCTTGACAAAAAGGAGTAGTGACGATCTTCGAATTACTGATAAATTTTAAAATTAATGAATAACCTGGTTATTTTAGTACAAACTCTTTTTATCTAAAGGCTGCGAGCTTCCCTTCTTTTATTGCTAGATATCTACACTTTCAGTACAGATGCCTATGTTATCGACGAACACATGCTCCGCGTTTTACTATAACATAGCTTCTAAAATATTTCACCACAGCAACGCATGGCTTATTAACTTGATTCCCTTCAGTTTTTAACCAGAGTATAACATATCTGTGACATATGCTCTAGATGTGCATTTCACGCCTAGCTGTCAAAACAAAGACAACAAAAAGTGAGTGAAATTTGAATAAACTCATAAAAGAACTTCATCTAATTCATCAAAATCTGATTTCCCTCCACCAACATCGTTATATTGTCAAGAAGAATGGTGTCGAGAACTTCAGAAAATGATCAACCTAATCGAATAAAAAATTCAAAGGAGACTTACTTCAGAGAACAAAACAAGAAGCAGGCAGCTTGTAAGAGATGACAAAAAAAAAAAAAAAAATCAGCCAAGTGGTGGATAAAAGGATAGCTAAATCCACAGCGCCAGGATTTCAATTTCTGATTTTCAAAAATTCGAAATATATCATTTTTTTTTTTTTTGCTTGAGAGGTTGGAAAGCACTACAACGGAAATGAGAGGCAGTTTGTTGATGGGAAATAAGGAAATCATCATACCATGCTGTCCATTCTTTCAACTTTATATTAAAAATGCACAGTAAGAACCTTATATTTTAATTTGCGAAGTGGTGAGAATTTTTTCCAGCGTTTCAAACGAAATAAAAAAACACCATAATATTTGGTGGGAGGATGAAAAGCACCAAACATGCAATGGTATACAAACTGTTCGAATGAGGCCTTAAACTGCTGTAAAAGAAAAATTTAAAATCCAAGCTCTCGCCTTTCATCGGCGTCATCAGGGATGACCGTGATGAAGCCGTTGATCGGCAAAACTTGGATTTTAAATTTACTTTTTACAACAGTTTAAGGCCTCATTCGAACAAATTGTATACTTTACCAATGTTGCTAAAGGACAACATGAACAGAACTAGATTATAGTATGGAACATTGAGAGATTAATTGCAGGCGTTGCTTTTGCCTGATATGAAGAATATAATATGCTTATGGAAATTTATTTCAATGAATATTCAATGAAAAATACTTGTAATCGGTCGCCATGAATTAATTAGCTTTTAACAGCTCGTTTCGTAACCGAATTCTAAATTAATAGTTTAATAGAACACAAAGTTATAAAAGCATGGTGTCATAACGTATCGAATACGTACGACATGTTCCGTGTAACCGCGCCTATAACTGTCCCAGAGTTCCTTGCGTTTAAACGTGCCCTGAGCGTGGCCTGCGATACTACATTCCCCCTATGCAATATAGCAAGAAAAACCTAGATAAACTCGACTGGCGATAGGTTGACACAACATGCGGAAATAAAGATAAGTAACTAAAATAACGTAACTTCGAGTTCATCTAATTAACTACTGATTGTATACTGAATGCTGTCTGGTATTTCATGGTCTGGGTATTTGCTCCTGAGATATTCGTCAGCGTTCCGACGAGGCCTAGCAGTGCGAGCAGTGGCACCTACACTCGAAGGTGCCTCTTCTAGATTTTCCGTTGTCGGCTCCGCTCTATCCGGTGTATACGATAGTCCCTCCCCAGAGGACAGCACCTCCGGTGGATCCTGCGGTTTGGGAAGCTTCTCCGCCTGGACTTCTGAGCTCGGCTTGCGACGGAAACCGGGCTCCAGCTGCGATCTGCCCACCTCGTCCAGAGTCTGATAGGGTACTCTCTTGAAATGTGCTGTCGATCTTGTAATGATGCTGCCGTCTCTCCTTTTCACCACCACTTGCGTTCCGTTCCTGTGCTGTACTTCCAGTGGCTCTCCCTCATAGGTCGGCGAAGCTTCACTGCTGAGATCTTGTTTCACCAGCACTGAATCCCCAAACTGTATATCCGAAGTCTTCACGTTCCTCTTCCTGTCAGCATATGCCTTCAATTGCATCTTCTTCTCTAGGTCGCGCTGAAACAGCTCCTCGAAATCCATTTGCCGCGGGATGACCCCTACCGGCAAACTTGTGCGGAACCTGTGGCAAGGGAAAATCAGCTCTGCTGGGGCTAGCTTGGTGGTCCCATGTGGCGTTACTTGATAGAAGCGTAGGAAACGGTGCACTTCCTGCCTAAAGACCTGCCCAGTTAGTTGACATATGTGGTATAGTTTCTTAAGCACCCGCATAAACTGTTCCGCTCCACTGCTAGCCTGAGGATTCTTGGGTGTCTTGCGCTCGTTGGCGAAGCCCAGATATGTGCTGAGGTTCCGGAACTCCTATCCATTGAATGGGGGTCCATTGTCACTGCTCACAATCAGAGGTATTTCCAGCGAAGAGAATATATAGTCCAGTCTGGGTACCACTGCTCGGGCAATGGTGGTAATCACAAACTCTACTTCAACCCACCGCGAATGATTGCATATGACAACGAGAAGGTATTCACTGGTGCTGATAGGTCCCCAGAAGTCTATGGCCACTTCCTTCCAGGGTTAGTTCGGTAGAGGTGACATCCGCAGTGGTTCGCGGTCACTTGCTGGTGTCACTACTTGGCATGGGTAGCAGTGTTGAATGTGGGCTTCCATCATCTGATCCAAACCTGGAAACCAGACCCTGCTCCTGTGACATTCTTTTCTTTTTGTAATCCCCTGGTGTCCCTCATCGGCAAGACGTACTACTTTGTCGCGAAGGGACATGGGAACCACTATGCGAGACCCTCGCACAACCAATCCTCCTACAACTGCTAGCTAGGTAAAGACTTGGTCAAACTGGGGCCCGAGTACTTGCCGCTCTGATACTGCGAAGTACCCCCTTGCTATCGCACTCTTAAGATCTTTGAGTTCCAGGTCCTGACTTGTGTCCTCTAGCAGCTCATCCCATGATACCGCGTTTGGCAGTGCCGCTTGCATCACTGCTCTGATGTCCTTCTCAAACATGTCTTCATTTTCACGAACTATGAACTTTGCCTGGTGTACTTCCGTGGGGTCCGGCGTCGTAAGAGGTTCTGGGTGCCTGGAGTTGTAATCAGCCTCATTCGTTTCTGCCTTTGCTTTCTTTCCCGGTACGTCGTTGAGCTTGTCATGAAACCCCTGCAGGTGAACTCTCATCCGTTCAATTCTGGGCGGCGAGGTGACTTTGTGACAAGCAAACAAGGGCAGTAGTGGTTTGTGGTCAGTGTCCACCTCAAACATGTCTCTGAGGCCATATAAGTAGATCTGATTTATGAGCACGCCCCATTCAACAGCTTTAGCTTCCTTCTCCAGCTACGAGTATCTGGTTTCAGTATTCGTCAAAGCCCTAGACCTATAAGTTACAGGTCTCCACCGCTTGGCTTGTGGGTCATACTGCTTCGGGGTAACCGCTAAACCACGAGGTCCCGCGTCTGTCACGAGTTTGGTCTTTCGATGTGAGTCGAAGTACGCCATTACGGTGTGTCCTGATAGCAGTGTTTTTGTTTACTCGAATGCTCTCTGGCACTCAGGTGTCCTCTGGAAGAGGGCCCCCTGTTTAATGAGGTTTCTTAGTGGTGCTGTGACCTATGCAAAACCCTGCATGAAGTCTGCGTTAGCTCCGGCGAAGAAAGGGAACGATTGCACTTCTGTTTGAGATTGGGGCGGGCCGGCTGCCTGCAATGCCGCCACCTTGTTAGGGTCTAGCGAGATTCCTTCACAGCACAATACTCTGCCAAAAAGTGACAGCGCAAAGGTTGAACCGGCTCTTCTTCATGTTAAGGGTCAGTCCGTGGCTCTCCCACAGTTGTATGATGTGTCTTAACGCCAGGTCATGTTCCTCCTGTAAGGCGCCAAAAACCAAGACGTCATCATAGATACTGATAGCATTAGGTTCCAGGGATACGAACTTTTGGACCTCCTCGTTGAAGATTTCCGCTGCACTGTCTACTCCAAAGTGTAGTCTCTTGAACCTTTTGAGTCCACGATGTGTGTGAAACGTTTTCAGCTTTCTGCTCTCCTTCTGCTAACTCCAGCTGCATGTAGCCATCATATTCATATCCAGGTGCGAAAAGAACTTGGCCTAATTCAGCCTGGTTTCCAGCTCCCTTAGAGTGGGTATGGTGTGCCTCGTTCTCTTGATGTACTTGTTAACATCTGTCATGTCAAGACTGGCCCTGACGCTTTATCCTTCCTTCTTCGGAGTGACGACCATATTACTACACCAATCTGTCGGTTCGTCTCCTACATCCTCTATGATGTCTAGTGCATGCCACTGGTCCAGGATTTTATCAAACTTCTCTTTCAGAGGTATGGATATTCGTCTCTGTTTCTGAATAACGCCTGGTGCCTCGGGTACAACGTGTAGTTTTACAGTCACGCCTTTCAGCTTTCCAATACCAGTATTGGCTTGTGTTGTTTGTTCAATGTGGTACCCGATGAGGCCCATATTTCCGGCTGCCTGGCGACTTAAAAGAGCAGCGTTCCCTTGACCTTTGACTACATATACGACTTCTACAATGTTGATTTGGTTTCAGTGGAGGGATGCGTTGAAACAGCCTAATAACGGTAACGCCGGTCCTGGTCCATCCCCTGAGTAGCTCCGGATGATCGCTTTCGTCGGCTGCAGGCTGCTTGTTCCTTTAAAGCGTTCAAAATGCTTCTCCCTGATGACCGTGACGTCCGCTTGGGTGTCAAGATGTATTGTGAGAGGGACCTTGTTTACCTGTAGCGTTACATTAGGGTTCAATGACTTTTCTCCGGTTACTTGGTACAGGTAGACCTCTTCGTTTGTCTCACTTTCCTCCTCTGGTTGTGTCGTGGTTGTGTCCAGCTCTCTCTCTATGGCTCTGACTTGACTACCGAGGTGATTCGGTTGTCTGCTGGGACACACCATAGCAAAATGGTTGCTCCTTCCGCACTTGAGGCAGTTCTTAGCCCAAGCAGGGCAGGTAGTTCCCTTTGGTTGTGCTTCATTTCCGCATCCATAGGGCTAGATTTAATTTTTGGATCATTAACCCGAAGTGTTAGTGGACAACATTTTTACTAACCAGATTATAAAGTTTGGTATCCAAGCTCACAAGTTACGGTATCTCAAATAATGAACACCTTGTTAATAACAACTAGGACAAAGTAAAAAGCAGCTGAAATTGCATAGTTACCTTAAAATTGTTGACAATTAAGCACCTATTTTAATCCCCTCTCGTTT
This sequence comes from Stylophora pistillata, assembly GCF_964205215.1. Lineage (NCBI taxonomy): Eukaryota > Metazoa > Cnidaria > Anthozoa > Scleractinia > Pocilloporidae > Stylophora > Stylophora pistillata. The sequence continues at coordinate 47,434,882 of NC_142520.1, read as the reverse complement.
ACCATGATTAAATAACTCTGCATGATTCAATGCCGAACTGCCAGAACCTCGTGAACAATAATTTCGAAGCGAATATTCGCAACATGGCGGATCCGATAAAGTTGTGTCCAGATCTCCATATTCGACACAAATTCGCATTCAGGGCCTAAGCGCTCGAAATGGCTGTAAAGCTCAATTCGATCCCAAAGACAGCAAGAACAAATTGTTTGAGAAAGAAAACAAGCTAATGCAAGTAAATAAAACGCTAATGCAAGTAAATTAAACATAAACCGTTCCTTAAAATTATTCTTTATTTGTAAAAAGGTGATTTCCATAACATAAGTTAAATATGTTAGAAAATTTTACTAACCATGTCGGGTTAGTTGGACACATTTTCAATAACGAAACGTTGAAAATTACTAACCATTGGTTAACGGGTTACCGTGGGTGTGGACGAAACCTGGCCTAGGCCATGGCCTACCCTGTGGCCTACCCTGTTGCCTAACCTATGGCCTACCGGTGGTCAGAATTTTAAAAGGATAGCATTGCAGGAAACCTTTCAACGTTTTCCTGAGTACTGTCTTACCAACGACTTTCTTCTGCTGTTTTGGTGGCCACATTCCGATCAAAATCTCTTAACCTTCTGATAGAATAAGGAAATCGAGGAACAGAAGCCGGTTAAACGCAATTTTTGAGCAAGGATCATCATATCAACTCTCCTTTCAAATTAGAGCAATACTGGCCCTTCCTTGGAAAAGCTAGTAAAGTTTGCGAAATGTTTACGACGGCGATGCGCGCGTGTCCCGGGGTGCTCGTTGCAAATTCAATACTCTACAGCACTTGAGAGTACTGAAAAAATTTGGCCTGGCACGTAATGTCTGCGTTTTCTTACCTGGATATGTATGCTTTCCAATATAACGCCGTTCATTACATTTTTACACCAGCACTCCACTATATGTTACCAACTGACAGCCTGCATCATAAAGCCGCCATTTTGTATATCCTCTGCAACCACGCAATATTGGCTCCTCCTCTCCCCTCCCCCTAAACCTACCGTTAAGGTTCAGTGCTGTGAAATTTGCAGTGTTTCGTTCCCTCGGACGTTGAAAATCGTGTTAGCAACCTCTTAGTATACCCTTTTCAGAGACAGATAACTGTACACCAGCGTATTCGTTCGACTCTTACTGATTTTATTTTTATGTTCTTAAAAGTCTGACCACCGGTATGCCATAGGGTAGGCCATAGGGTAGGCCATAGGGTAGGCCACAGGATAGGACACAGGGTAGGCCATGGCCTAGGCCAGGTTTTGTCCACACCCGGTTACCGTCGATTTCGAGCCCTGATCCAGTGCAACTTATCTTGGTTGTTGGTCTACCTGAGCTGTGGTCAGACCTGGTATTCCTCATACTGTACCGTCCTGGCCGGGTGATCTTGTGTACCTCGTGACTGTCCTTTAAACTCTGCTGGTCACCTCCACGGGCCGTGCAATCATCACCTGCCATCATCTCGCTTCCCTGCCTCGCCATTTCAAACGCCTTTGCGGTTTCACGCACCAACTTTAGATCCCCTTTCTTTCGGATCAATTCGTTGCGTAGCTTTCCATTTTTCCATCACAGCCAGCGTTCGGAAACTCGCAGTTTAGCCCCTGTTCTCGGCATTTTGTCTCAAAGTCCACAAACGGTACCTCGCTGGGTCCTTCCATGTTGAAGGACTTGTATAACTCTAAGGTGTTGTTTCGGTGTGCCTTAAAATAGTTGTTTAACCCTTAAATATGTGACTCGTAGTTCGTGGGCTGCTCCGGTAGCGTTTCGATTCATTTCTGAAGTTCTTCTCCACCCACTAACAAGAACAGGTCGAGCTTATCTGTGCCACTTACTGCCATCCATCGTGTCGCCCTCTCGAACCGATCTCGCCACAGCTTCCACGCTTTCTCGCGTAGACCCGGTTCTCCTTTCAGGTCTATGGTGCCCACGCTCGCCTTAGCACTTGCCAAGACCCCTGCTTTACCTCTGTTTGTGTTAGTCTCTTCTTGTCCGCCTTCGTCTGGCATCGTATCCCTTTTCTCGTCGCCAATTTAATAGAACACAAAGTTATAAAAGCATAGTATCACAACGTATCGAGCACGTACGACAAGTTCTGAATAACCGCGCCTATAACTGTCCCAGAGTTCCTTGCGTGTACTTGAACGTGGTTTGAGTGCGGCCTGCGATACTACAAATAGCTCAATGATCAGATTAAAATTCTTGTTTCTTACTTCGATACGTTTTTAAATGGTCTTGTAGTGAGATTTCAGAGAAATGTGTACTTTGATGAACTGCATACTTAAAATCTGACAAAATAAAATCGTCGAGATACTTTGAATGGCCTCTAATCATTTTCTGAGATACTTTGCCTAAGAAAGGAAACAAAAGAACGATTATCCGCTCTATAAAGACTTTTTACATGTATTTGAGGATATATATGAAAAAAAGACAAGAATCGTGAAAAGAAACCAAAGAGGAACTTGTTTTTATGACGCCTGTTTTTATTTTTTTATCAAAATGGAAAGGAAACAATGATTTTCCTTCGAAAATTTAAAAAAAAGCCGACACCAAGTAGATGAAATTTGTAAAAAATTGCTTTCTCATCAGGTGAATACAAGCATTCAAACTATTTTGAGATGGCTTTCTTAGTCCACACGCTAAAACAATGTAAAAAAAGCTGTTCTTTGAATATTTTCTTTTTATTTCGTGTTCCTCCTTTTGATTCTTATTCATACATGAAATCCTCTTCGGAAACTCTTTTGCGTTGCTAATAACTGACGCATATGTATTGACTTTTCCTCCGCTATCACAAAATATTGAAAGCCTTAATGAAACGGTCAGAGTTGTCCTGTAATTTAGAGTATACAGTTTTAATGTTTTTCTACACAAAAGAAAACCAATAGCTTTTGGAATGATGGAGGCAAATTAACTAACACCTTTTAAAGGTGTAGGTACTTGGATATATAGAACTCTTAAACGAGTTATAAACCGCACAGTCTTAAATATTTCAGCTTTGCATTCGACTGGGTTCCCACAGGAAAAAAAAATAATAATAACAATCTTTATACAGGGGGCTCACATCACTGGGGAGCGGTATTCTGTGAGGCCCTGTCAATAAGTCATATCGAGTTTCGTAGAATCGCTGATTGGTTCAAAGGAGATTTGCTGCAGTTTATAAGCTTTCCGAACACAAGCTGGAGCTGTTCATAAATGTGTTATAGGATATTACTTCGCCAAGTGCGATGCTGATACAAGGATTTGTGAAATGATCACGAAATTGAATATTTTTCCAATTTTCATGCTGCATTAGCAACATTTTTCGAACCAAAAGGCTAAAATTTTTGTTGGGGGGCTCCGCCCTCCCCCCTTCCCCTCCCCCCTCCCTTGTTTCGCCGCCTATGATGTAACTTGTAACTATACCAAATTTCAAATTTGCGTTGACAACATCAACAACTGATGGCTACTGAAAGGTTAGACATTTACGTTAATATCGACTTTACCTCTTTAGCGAACAACATTTTGACGGTATCCTCAATGGCGAAGTGGAGTTTCATCCTTGTTTTCTGTAAGCAATTCAGATGTTTTCAACTCATTATTTTTCCTAATGGAGGGAGAGAGAGGAGGCCCCATGAGCAGGGTGGGAGGTAAGGAAGGGAATGGATATAGTCAGTGGGATATCCGTTGAAGGAGAGTACTAAAGAGATGGAGGATGAATGAAGTTGGCATCTGCTGAAAGATGAGTGTGTAGGCTTGTGGAATGGGTTACATTACTTCTTAGAAGATGTCCACTGAAGACGTCAACAGTGTCCCGGCTGAAGTCTAAATAAGCATCTGCTGCATGTTTTCCTGACGCATTAATTTTTTGAGATTAAATTCAACTTCAATAAAATTCCTTGGAGTTCAATAAACCCATTCCAATGAAATATACTTAAAAGACAGTAATAAACCAACTTTTAACTACCCTGCGTACACCTTTTTCACAAGAAAACTGCATGTACGGTCTTAATACAAAATCGATGGCAAGGTTTCTAGTTGGAATCGGAGAGAAATTGATGAAATGGCTATACCCTAAGCCTGGCGAGCCCCAGCCCCGATGTCTGTTGTTTTATTGGGCTAGATACTTCACAAAGCCGCTGAGCTTATGTTTTCCTTGTGCTTTTGCTTTTGATAACTTTGAATGCTGCGGAGGAATATTTGGGATTGTTAAAATTCAATTTACCTTGAATTTTTTGAAATCGTCATTAGTTTTGTCTCAGCTCGAGCAAACTAGGTTAATCTTTGGGTACTGCTTGTCTCTCTCCTATGCGGAGTACGTAAATGAATTTTTGCGTAAGATTTCTTGTTGAATAGTCTTATAGATGGAGTAATTGTGCTTGCAAGTGGAGCCCAGCAAGTATGCAATCCCCTGTTTTGTGTACTAGCACATTTTTTCTTTTTCTTGGTCTTAATATACCATTTAGAATTTCAAGTTCTTTATGATAACCATCAATTGTTTTGTTGTAATCAAACTAATTGGCTTGATGCAGTTATTGCAGGTTTGTTGGAAAATGCTAAGCAAGCACAAGAGTGGAAACAAGTCCAAGAGTTTGGTAAAGAACAAGTTCTTTCTGTTCCGCAAGGAAATTATGTGGAACTTAAATTTACCATGCGGAGTCAGTATCAAAAACTATGTCTGAGTGGCTTGTATCTTGAGATCCGTGATGGCAGTAATCAATCAGCTAATCTTCTTGGTAAATTCTGTGGAGAAGAATATGGAAATGGAGTAGTACGATCAAGGGGACGATACATGTGGTTGAAATTTATTCCACTTAATCCCTATAATTTCACTGCAGTCTATTCTGGCAGATTCCACAATGAAACAGGCATGGAGTTCCTTTCAATATGTTTATCATATATGTATATATACTAAAACCTATGAAAGACGACAGTCCTCTTTTTCTTTGTTTTTGCACCACGCGTTTCAATGCTGTTGCGGCTCTTCAGGCATAGCAAAGTGTGTTTTTTGAGTTATTACGTCACCGTGACAGATCTAATTGTAATTACTGGCTATTGTAATTCGAAGCACGCGCGAGCAATTAGCGTTATTTCAAATCATTAAGAACGGGTTTATATTTCGAAATTAAAGAAATCTTTCTTTGTTCTTTCTCATGACCTCGGAACGGCCGACAATCTTGTAAAACGGAAAGATAGTGAACCGAGGGATCAACCCCGCAGCACATTCATCAATATGCTTGCTGACTCCCAGCATACGTGTGTGCGGGTCTCTAATTTGTTGTCTGTGGACTGTCACTCTATTTCTAAGGACATCACCCGTTTCTCCTATATAATTTTATCCACATCCTGCGCATGTTATTACGTAAATCAGGCTCGTTGAGGTGCAGTTCATCGAGTGTCTTATCCGAAATGTTTCATTCGTGGCTGAGAAGGTGAATTTTTTACCCTGTTTTAAATAGGGGCATGTTCCGCAACGTTTCGTTTCACAAATTTTAACTTCCGGATCAGTGTCCTTTTGCTTGGGGAAATAGGAGTTTGTTAACATCCGTTTTAGGTTTCTGGGTTGTCGCTGACTGTGAATTTTTTTAGTCTTGCTCATAACGATTTTAATGAGGAGTTTTGGTTCAACATTGGAAGTGTTTTCCTGACCAGCAGAAATACTTGCGGAAGAATGTAATGTTGTTGTTGTCGTTCTTTGGTACAATCCACCTTTCAGCAAAAACGTGAAAACGAATCTAGGAAAATGCTTCCTTTCTCTCATTGATCAACACTTTCCTAAATTAAACCCACTCCACAAAATTTTCAACAGAAACATGCTTAAATTAAGTTACAGCTGAATGAGAAATATCAAAACCATTATATCCAACCACAATAAAGCTCAAATCAACAGACCCGAGCCCACCAATGGCAACAATTGTAACTGCCGGGACCCAAGCATGTGCCTCATGGATGGAAAATGTAACGACCAAAACATGATCTACCAGGCCGAAGTCACGACAACAACCTCAAAAGAGACATACATAGTCCTTTGCGATACAACATTTCAATTAAGATACAGAAACCATGTATACTCAGTTAAGAATAAGCGGTATAAGCATGCAACTGAATTAAGTAAATACATTCGGAGCTTAAAGGATAAGAGTATTCCACACAACATCAAATGGCGAAGGTTAAACAGGCCCAATCATATTCTAACGTAAGCAAAAGATGCAACTTGTGTTTATGGGAAAAGTATTTCATTATCTGTAAACCCGAAATGTCAACACTGAACAACAGAGGCGAACTGGTATCTAATTGTACACATTCTAAGAAATTCCTATTAAATTACGTATTCGCTTCACTTTACCGACCAATCAAATCTCTACACGTAACGCCAGTAGGAGTTTTTCTGCACTTTTAAATTATGTTCATCTCCGTATGTATCTGTTATTTTTGGCAGTTGCCCGATGATTGCTCCGCAAGGAGCATGAAAGTCTGAGTACCAATCTCTACAAATCTATATCTATATATAATTTAAGAGCTGAGCAAAGAGTTTCCAGTAATCTGATTGGTCGAGCGGTTCCTTATATGACGCTATATAAACTGCTCCACGCGGTTTATATAAAATGTTAAAATAAAATGTCAATAAATTATTCGCCCCAGGTTCGGTAATATTGTCGACTTGGTCTCGGGGATTATTCGACCATATTCACTTCGCCTTCGGCGAATAACTGTTAAATATATATGTATATATATATATATATATATATATAGTAGCAAATGGACTACTCAAGTGACGCACATATGGATTTTAATACAGCCTGTTTCGTAGACCAACAAAAGTTGATCCACTCATCAGTTAAACTCCATACACACTGAGGCATCGTGGCGGTTAACTCTAACTCAGCAACGTGATCACATGGCATTGCTTAAAAAATTCAAATCTTGAAAACTGTGCGCGCGTTGATAATAGCGTTAAGAATACCTGAGAATATATTTTCACCGATGTCTACAATTGGATATTATTTCACTTCGCAACTACCCATCTATACGTACACAGCAAGTCTAACCACCCACCTTGCATACTACGAAACATCCCCGAAGCAGTTAATAAAAGACTTTCTGAAATCTCTTCTGACGAAGACATGTTTAACAAAGCCGCACCTCCCTACCAAGACGCGTTACACAAGAGTGGCTACACATACAAGCTGCACTTCACTGAACCGGAACCGCACCGACCGCAATACCAAAACAAAAGGCGAAGAAACATAATTTGGTTTAACCCACCATTTAACAGAAACGTACAGACCAACATTGGCAGAGCGTTCATTAACCTTATTGACAAGTGCTTTCCAGTCACCCACAAACTGAGGAAAATTTTCAATAGAAACACCATTAAACTGAGCTACTCATGCACACCAAATATGAAACAGATCATAGACGGGCATAACAAAGCCACAATCAGGAACGCAAAAATGTCTGAAGATAGCCGCCCCCAAAGATTGTGCAACTGCAGGAACGAAAACGAAT
>NC_142520.1:47192377-47254877 GCF_964205215.1 Stylophora pistillata | reverse complement strand
AATATTTACAGCGAATAGGATGAGATAAAGGAGATTCCGAACTCGATTTAAAGTTTAAATCAATATTTCAGCTAAAGAGATCAATGTCGTGGAAGCTAGGCAATCGTTCTAAATATCGTTTTGAAGGAAGATTAACATTGGTAATGAGATTATTGTATTGACCGTGACACTGAATAATATTTTGATTGGAATAGAGCAATTCGCGAAAGCCATTTTGATTTTGTTTATCGAAGTTTGAAGTCATCATTTTCTGGCAAGATAAAGTTCAATACGTGCCAATAAAAGATCCCTAACAAACCTAAGTAGACATGTTTTGTTCCTGTTGTTCCAGCCTGGTCAAATCGGAAGAAATTCTGATTTTCAGAGCTCGGTCGTTGGTTGATCTTCTAAGAAATATAGTTGCACTCTTGGCCCAACGGAACTCAATATTATATCTGCTCTTGAAGTCTTTAGCATCCGCATATAACAACTGTGGTCGTGGAGTCAGATGTTCTACCAATCTAACGTTTGTCATTGCTTCAGCTTGTGGCACACCAATTTCTTCCGGATTGATTTTACATGCTTCTTTACGGAGGGACATCACTTCATTCTTGGCCAGCCGTCTGATGAATTTACAAACGATCGGTTTCGGTCCTTCTCTTGTGGCGTTTCGGGTCGAAACCCTGTGTGCAATGTTCAGGTCGTTTATCGATACATTCGCGCCCATCTTATACAACAAATCGAAACAGGGTCAGGTCAATAAACCGTAGGGCACTCCTTGATTCACCTGTTGTTGCATCTTTGTGGTAGAGAGGTCAAACGTACTTGCTTACTTGTGAAACTTGCTTATTATGTGATAACTGAACACAGGTGTTATCACTTAGATAAGGACATCTTTGAGATCCCAGTCCGCTTGGGAGGCCTATGCCATCCAAGCCGTAAAGCAAGTCGGGAGTACGCTTCATCAGTTAAAGTGACAACCCCCCTAGTTGATCATCACATCTCAAACACACCAGCTACGAGATGAGTCTTTAGTTAAGTCAACACCACACGCGAAAGAGCAGAAGAACCAATACAAAGGACAGAGAGCATAAAGGCAAAGGCACCAATGAAGATCAGGCCACCAACCAGAATGCTATGGTCTCTCGCGAAATATACTTACAACGGCCCAGTTTATCATCGAGCGCAATAACAATTTGAATGAAACATAGGAGTAACTTTTCCTTATGGTGACCGTCAGGTTTCACGAATATAGCTCATTGGATTATTCACCCTGTAGATCAGCTTCCATACAGTATAGCATCTAAAATTGCCATTTTTAAAAAGCAGCTCCAATAATGGTTATAGAAACCGCAAAGAACGAGCTTTATATGGATTTATTTATTGAACCCTCTTTTACAAGGTACATATACCGGCAAATAGCCACGCAACTAGTTTGTGATTACAACTGTAAAACGCAAGCGTAGGTAGGCGATTTATAGCCATTTTCCTCATTGTTTAGCTCTCTTTAATTTTCTCGGCGGACCTACAAATTTACCGCCGATGGACTTAAAAAAGTACCTGCATGTGTCGTCGCATTCTACGCGATGCGAGTGCTAGACCTGACAGCTTAAAAAGGGTCGGTAGTTGTGACTGACAGTATTTCGTCCCCGAGAATTGGGCTTCAACCTGAATGCTCAAGAACTCCGTGATGCTGATGAGCTATCAAAATATTCCCCCCACGTTTGTATGTGGGGAAGTTTTTACGCTAGACTACGCCATGATTTGTAAACGAGAAGGATTTTCCATGCAGAGACATGATGATCCGAGAGACCTGGTAGCTGAACTCTTGAGTGCGGTATACGGCGATGCTGAAGTTGATCTCTTCCTTCAAGAAATTAGTGAAGCACAGCTGATCAGAGGAGCAGCCAAAGCATAAGGCACAAAGTTGGACCTTCACAAACGTGCAATCTGCCAACACCAACGATTGGAATTCTCTGATGTCAGGTCTGCCACCCAAATGCCGAATCGTATAAGAACATTGAGCCACAAGAGATCTAAAGAATGCAAATGAATTAAAAGAAGAGCCAGTACACAAGGAGAGTTCTCGAAATTGAACACTAATCATTCGCACCCCTAATATTCACCACACTACCTCGTGGAGCTGATAGCTTTAAAGAAGGGAGAGCAATATGCTGTCTTATTCTCTTTGAAGAACCTCCCTCATCTGCTTACCCAGATTTTAAGTCCAGAAACATGCTTAAGATTTTCATAGAGCTATTTCATACTTCCCCAAAAACTAAATTAAATGGAGAGCACCAGGCAGCCGTGACACATGCCATCTCACCGATTTCATTAAGACTTTGCTAGTTTTCAAAGGATCGACCCCAACACTCGAAAGGACAAACTGGTTTCTGTTTTGGTTACTTCCGGGGGAAGATGGATTACACCACCGGTTTTTCTGCGCCTCAAAATAGGTCAAATGTTAAAAGCCCTCACTGCAGCTGTTTTTGACAAATTACTTTGACGGTTTGCGCAAACATTGGTACATCCTTAATAAACGTGCGATACAAGTTTCAATTGATATGATCGACGGCTTGTCAATCAACAGAGGTTAATAAATCAGTGCTTTTTTAAACTTTCCGACTCACTCAAACATTTGACAACTTTGAAGTCAGATATCTCTTAAATTATTAATCAATCAGTTGAAGAGAGTTACCATCAGGCACACTCAGTAACAATATCCTACTGAGACGGCTGTAAGTAAAGAACCCGTCTTACTTGTGTAAGGAAAGCGTCAAATTCATCTCGCACTGGTAAGAATATCATAGATTAGAGTAAGGATCGGAGGTCGCTGAACAAAAACAACCATGAGGTAGAAGTCTTTTAATGCGAATGTAATGGAAGGCAAGGGATACGTTTCCTTGTTAAAAAAGCTGTATTGTCTGCTCATGAGAATAATAATAATAAAAAAAAAAATCAAGCGAACCATAGAGAAGGACTGATCTCCAAACGCAGTACAATAAATCGAACATGAGTACAGTGCAGTACTCATTCATTTATCCATTTTTGCAAATTTGTCGTATAAAAGTAAAAAAACCAGCTCTTAGCACTTATAATCCTCAGCTAGCGAGAAAAAGAGCTTTAGAGAGGATATTCTCGCGCAGTAAATCGGTTCTTTTTTTACTAAATGTTGGTTCCTTTCAGTCGAACCTCTTAATAGAGCGGTCTTGCATTCCTCACCAGAAAAACTGTAATCCCCTTTTGGCAGAGGTTGTGATCACTACTTTTGGAGCAAGGCTATACTTTTAAATTATGCGATAAGATCACAACTTACTTCAAAGAAGGTAGTTAGTAGTTATCCAACGCTTTTGTGCTGTTATACCGACATGATATATCCCACGAGCTTTGAATACTTTTTCAGTATACACAAGTAAATACGATAAGATAATTTTCTCAGGTTTGAATGCCGTTTGCAGTAAAGCAAAATCTTAATTAAAGTATGAATTGCAAACTTACAGAATACAGACATACTGTAAAAAATCTAATGACGAGTGTAGACAAATGTTTGTATGACAGAGTAATTGTCACTTTTGACAAAAGAAGTACAAAAAAGCTTTGAATTAATGAACAAAACCGCTGGGATAAACAATGGCCACGACTTTTATTTGTCCGATGAACTCAGTTGTAGTCGAGCGACTAAGATCCCTTGAATTCTGGATACAAGGCACTAGAGGTATTCTTACGGGGACCTTGCAATGCTCTGAACACCCAGCGGCTCTCTATTTTCTCTTGTGGAAAACTACTTCACCAAGAAAAAATAATTTCCCATTACTTTGCTGTGTCCTGACCCGTCCACTGCGAGAGAGTTAGAAATCACAGATCATATATCACTGACTATAATGCGTGATAAATTCCGCCTCATGAAGCCTGATCAAAAGACTAACATGCCAGTTTTCTTTTGACCTTCCCTTTTGAACTTTAAAACAAATTATTTTAAACAGAGTATTAATTTTATATCATGAGCATACTTGCATGGCGATATAAACTTGAACATAGCGTTTTCATTTGCCCCTGCTCAAATAAACACACGATATCGCTCCCCTCTGTCAGGTGTAATGAGCAAATGGCAAAGTGTTTACCATTTTTTATGAGATGTATTGTTTTGTAAAAAACAACTCATATATGAAAACGACTCTCACTAAAATAGATATTTTGGTACAAATAACACGGCCACGATCTATCGGCGTTCGGTCGCCAGCCGAGGCGATAAACACTTATCTTCAGGTTACTGAAAAAGATTACTCAATCTCCCTATCTTACAATAGATGGCCGATATCAACTTCACGCCTCCGTCAATCGCAACAGAATTTTTCGGTTGTCCATAATTTTGCAGAGAGAGAGTTTGGTTTATAAGCTTAAAGCTCAGTGTTGCACTTGTAACGACTGCCGAAACTAATGGATGGGACTACTTTGCAGGTCGTCTTGAAAGACAAGTAAACCGGCATGTACCAGGAACATTTTCTAATTTAGAACATTATAAATGAATTGACGTTGTACAGTGATGTTAATTTGTATTATTTTGCGCATAACTATAACACGTAACCTAAACCAAACATCAAAGGTTCTCACATATCGGAATTGCCTGCGCCAAATCAAAAAACGTCGAAAGTACAATTTTGACAAGACTACACGAAATCAAAGAGAGAACCACTTTAAAAGGATGGTCACTCAGGCTTTAAATGCGCGTGGTGACGCTTAAAGGATCGATTACAAAAGCAAGAAAAATTGACGTAAACGTTGTAATTACAATCGTGACTAAGGTTTCGAGACAATTTGTTTGGTATCCTTGACACTCAAACTCTTCGCCGACTGACCTATTATTGAGATAGAATAAATATATGAAAATCATATATTTTGAACTGCGGTATTTGATACGTATGATGGACGATCCTCGCAGTAGATAGCGCTATTTGAGCAATAGCGAAATTCAGAACTGAAAAAAATCAGGCCTGTACGGGACTCGAACCACTGACCTCAATCAACTTAACGGCCTGCTCTCAGTTGGCTTGTTAGCTCAATTGGTTAGAGCGCTGCACTAGTATCGCAGAGGTCAGTGGTTCGAGTCCCGTACAGGCCTGATTTTTTTCAGGTCTGAATTTCGCTATTGCTCAAATAGCGCTATCTACTGCGAGGATCGTCCATCATACGTGACCTATTATTGTAATGCAATGCAATCGACGTTCGATTTGGTAGGATTTTCATGAAGGGAGAAATAATAAAATGCAATCGTAGGGAAAGAAAAGAGTCAGAGAATATTCTTTGTGCACCGACCTGAAATGAACAACTCCATATAAGAGTTCACCGCTCTACGCGTGGGAGATGTCAGTGGACGATGAACCAAGTTTTGATGAAACCACGATTTTTTGAGACTCTCGATAGGCAAAATAGGGGAAAATGCTGTAGAACAAAATTAAAGCACTCGGCGTTTAGTCTACAAGTGTTCCTTAAGTTTTTAGGAAGCTGTTTTATACGTCCCCAAACCCTTCAACAAGATCCTGGTTAAGACAAAGTTCTGTGCTTGCGCTAATGATAGTGGTGCTGAAGTCAATTTAAGCTGCAGCTACGGTTTTTCTTTATCAGTGTTAGTGACACAACGATATTGAAGTGAAGCGTTAACAGCTGTAAAGCTCAGAAAACTCTCTACAAAGGCTGCTGGGGTTCGAAAGTAGCGAAATAAAACGCTATTTTTTGGTCTTTCTGTTGTGACCATGGAAAATTACATTTTTCCTAAGCAGACCTAGAATTAGTTAGTCGTAAAGGGTAGAAAGGGAATGAAACAATGTTGTTGGGATCTCTCATAAGAATGTTGCATTTGAAGAAACTTTGGATTAAAGTTTTAAGAGACATCCACGAACGAAGAACGAGGTTTAGAAATACTTTGATTGGTTCTTACGAAAATATTTCTAGATACATAATAGTATTGATGATAATAATGATGCGTTAAGAATGATAAAGCAGCTGAATACTTGTTACACATACTAACTGTCGTCCTTTGTTGACAGGGGATTGGACAACAACAAGTTGGAGAACTTGCCAAAAGACATAGTCAATAACAATACCAAGTTAGAATATCTGTAAGTGAAAATTAAAGACTATTCTTCCTAGTTTTAATCCTACTGACTTTGGTAAAGGAAGACAAGAAAGGACAAATAGATAATTTCTGGGATAGTTGCAACAGTAAATAATTTACAATACATAAACTTTGTCGCCAAAAGTCTAAAATTTTGTATTATTGTTTGATACATCATCCTCAAGACCCCTCAGCTTAGCTTGTATCGTCTTACACGGAGAAGGAATATTTTTTCCATTTTTTTTTTCAACTAAATTAGTGAGCAGCACTTTTGCGAAGAGTAGTCGCAAAACTTTTTCATTCTTTGACGCGTTTCGTCTAACTGTCGTAGACTTCTTTAGGGAGTTTTAGCTAAAACCGTAGACCTCAAAATGTATTTTTCACTTTGCCTCACACATTTAAAATTTTTCACAACTTGGCGTGTTTCTGTGCGTAAGTCTGGCCAAGCCGCTATGGTCATTGGCCCCCCGTATTATATGCTAACTTTGCCTTATAAATACAAGCGCTCAGTGATACTTGTAAAACTCCTTGAAGAAGTCTACGACAGACGAAACGCGTCGGAGAATAGAGAAGTTTAACAACTACTCTTACCAGAAGTGCTACTCACTAGTTTAGTTTAAAAAAAAAATAGTTTATACACTTAAAGATTATTTATCTTCATAAAATAAGTTTGATCATGAATAACTAAGATATAACCTAATTTCCTTTGGAGCATTACTGGTGAGAAAAGGGAGGAGGAAGGGAGGAGGAGAGTGGACACTATAGAACTATTTTTGCTTCCTAAAGAGTAGGACGTCTCGTTGTCTCGCTTAGTCGTCCTCGATTTTAAATGTATCTGTCAAGATAGGTTTGTTAGTTAGGCCGGAAGGTAAACAATAGGCCATCAATGAAAAAAACATCACAAAGTCTTTACCCACTATGTGACAAATGAAAAAACCTCAGTGCATCCATTGCAAGACCGGGAGATTGGGGCTAGTAGTCAAAAGATGTGGACGTACGTGTTAACGCTCCACCAAATATGATTGGAAATTATGGAGTTTTAATATATGCGCAAGCCAATCAATAGAAAGGCGAGGAGAAAAAGGTGTTCCTGTAAAGATAGTGCATCTCCAGATGAAAAGAAACTAAAAGACGTTTGTTTGAAGAGAACGAAGGCAACTACGCTACAAGCTTCGACATAGTGAGCAAGAGTGAGGACGAGAAAGCGTCAGCTCACTACCCAGTAAAATATTAACCCGCCCAAATAAAATTCTTGACTCAATCGACGAAGCTCGAGAACAGCTTAAGAAGATAGAAGAAGCCAATTGTAAATTCATCCAAGAAATCAACAAAGGTGTGAAATTTCTTAAGGACGACATCAACACCCATTTAAAACTCAAACGAAGTGAAGAAGAATTATCACCACGCAAAAAAGCTGCTTTACCAAGAAGCTTAAGGCCGCCGCGAAAAGAGTCCTGTGAAGGCAAGCAGGAGAAACGAGAGAACACCAAAGAAATGATCAGTTCCATCATGGAAGAAAAACTGCAAATAGCGAACACGCGGAAAATGAATTGCAACGGCGGCACATATATGAAGTGGAAAAGCAACACAAAACCGTCAGGACCAAAGCCCAACTCCAACTCCCTTTCTCCACTTTACCGAACGCCAGAGAGTTTTGAAGCAGGCATCGAAAGAAAACGCGTTTTGAAATTCAGGAAAACGAAATCGTAAAGAGCAGTCGTCTCCAACTAAAGAAACTAAAGAGGGCAAGAGAAAATGACCATCCCGAACTGGACAAACTCTACACGAACGGAGATTATATCCCACCTTAGCTTTATTTATTATATGTATATCTACACTTGCATGTTCCCCTATTTGTTCAAATGTCTTTTATCAATAATTTACGGTAGTTAAAGTTATTAGAACTCCTCATAGACTTAATCCACGGTGGCCCCATAAAGTTATCACCAGTCAGTAAATAGGTAAATGGACCATTGCTTTTCGCAAAGATTACGAATTTGATTCTACAAAATTTGTTTAGATTTCCACACAAAAAAAACGATTGAGTTTCAAAAGCGATCTAAAAAATGATAAAAGCACGTCCGCTTGCACTCCCTCGGCACAAAAGAAATCGAGCCAATCTTTTTTTAAAACAAATTCTCCTTGGAAAGACTTTCGCGTCGTTGCATATCAGCGCAAGTTAGATACAAAATTAAGAGAATTCCAATTTAGTATTACACATAGAATTCTAAATGAAAACAATAATCTGCACAAAATGTCTCTAGAACCTCGTGTTTAGGCATCTTTGGAACAGTTATGATGAATTCCTCAGGCATTTGTATGTACAATGCATCTCCGTGTCTAAATTCTAGGATCAAATTGTGAACTAAAGCTCCACGTGCACGCTTGATTCAAAGAGTTTTAATGATGGAAATATTCTATTTGGAAAGTCAGTCGTTGGGCTGTATATCAAAGGATATATAACTTATTTTCAATACCATAATTCAAATGGGTACGAAAAGCATTTATGAAAGCAAGAGGAGTTTGTTGAGAGCATCATTCAGTGTTTTCTAAGCAAAATGAAACATCGAAAATCCCAAGAGTATCATTAACAATTATTCCACGAGCGCGCGTTGGATATGAGATGATAGATAGCCAACGAGGCGCATAGCGCCGAGTTGGCCATCTATCATCTCATATCCAACAAGCGCGAGTTGAATAATTGTTTTATAAAAAAAAAAAAAAAAGCGCCCCCAAGATATTAGACAAATATTCTTGACTTTATTTTGTAAGAAGAAACCAGATGTTACAATGTACAGATATTAGATTATGGCACAGTGGCTCATATACCATAATGGCTAAGCCAATAAAAAGTCTTGAATTGCATTATCCAATGATCCAGTTTTTAATAAATGGAAATAGCTAATGAAAGGAGTGAATTAGACATCCTTCTTAAAAAAATAGAACAATTAAAATATTTGATCAACATTCCATTACTTTTTGCAGGTATTCCTTGCAAAATTTTTTAAACATATTTACAATAATGAACCTGATGTTAATAATATAAGTAATCACGTAGAATTCGTTTAATGTTAGCATTGTATATAGGATAATAATTATAGGATGTCATTGTAAGCAGCTCACGGTGAGTAATGTACCAGAATCGATACATTGTGGGTAATGCGTTGTAAAACACTTTATGTATTGTAAGTAATAAAGGTCGTAAGAGAATACTTCCATTTAAATTAAATCAAAACAAAGTCAGGTCATATTTAGAGTACGTGGGTTACTAATTTATTGTAGTTTGTTGCTTCAAAAGGTCTTCTCAATGTAACTGGTTTTAAGTTTCTAAAAGAGTACAGGGTTGACAAGCATACCCAGATTATATATGCTCGTAATCATAGTTAAAGACCGATTACAAAGCCAGTTAAAACAGAAGTAAACATTGTAACTACTCTTAACTTATCACCGACGACAAAGAAATCCTGTCAGCAGAAGGCAGGAAAATCACAGGCAGGTCCCATCGCTATGACTCTGTATGCTCTTAGCATCCAGCCTCCGATCGTATGTCTACAGAAGGCGTCCACAGTAAAGCAGTGCTGGTCCGCCAATGTGGGGCATGCTAAGTATCCTGGGTCCAGATTTTTGCTACCCTCCAAACGACAAGAACTACTGGATTATAGCTAAACCGGACAAGAAAGAAAGTGTGAAAGAAGTATTTAAGGAAACGAGCATTAAAATAACACTGGGGTGGAAGAAAAATCTGGGCGCGGCAACAGGCTTACGAGAGTATCTAGACGAACACTTCAGTGATAAAGTGTCTGATTGGGTCAGTAAAGTTGCTCAACTGGCAGAGTCTCCTCAGACACAGCTAAAGGTATGTTCTTTCGCTTTTACGTCGGCGACCTAGGGTTTGGCACTATTTTTTCGCAACCTCCACTTATAATATTTAAACGCGACAAAATCATAGGCAACTTTTTGGTCAAAGGTTCACTTTAAACTAATGACCAACCCAGAACTTTGAAATGCGTACGATGCAATACTTGTCCTTTCATTCACAACGCTGAGAAGATATCGCGACCCAAACGATCTATTAAGATTACTGATTAGTTCACGGTTACCTCCGCTTACGTCATGTGTTAGATAACTTGCACTTATTGCAAAAAGAGATACATTGCCGCAACAGGTACACTACAAAGTGGCCGTTTCCGAGGACAGCTTTGCGACGTAGACAGGAATAGCATGGACGCGTCAAAACCAGTCGGTAGATACTTTAATCTACCTAATCATTCTTAGCAGTGCTAATCGAGGCGGACCAGGATAATCAGTAAAAGAAAAGGAAAATACACACAATTAAAACTACAGATGAATAAATAGATGGTAGATACGAAAACAAATTAAGTCTAGGGAAACAACTATGTAGTTAATTCAAGTTGACAGCGCATTATGTTGTGAATGAATACATAAGATAAAATGGATAAGGTAGGATGGGCGAGACAGAGGTGATAGCTACTAAGAATATTTACTAACTTTAGAGATTATCGATTCTAGATCTTCGTAGGAGTCTTCTAATTCTAATATATAGAACAAGATCCTACGAGTTTTTCTTTTAAAGATGAATTTTGGTAGCGTTAGGAGACTAGTTGGTATCTCATTCCACAGTTATTCAGTCATTCAGGACCACAGTTTCTTTTGAAACTTACTATCTTTCTTTGCTTTTCTTTACTTGTAAGTTTGGAGCCTGCCCTTTTTAAGCAAAGAAAACATCAAATCCATCCTGAGTAGGCGTGAATATCAGAAAATCAGAGCAGCGATTTTCTTTTGATTTAAGTATTTACCATAAGCCCCTCAGTGTAATACCACTAGAAATTTGCATTTTCTGATGCCCTTAAAATAGTAAATTGGAGTAATGAGGGAACAATGAAACATCCTCATCGGTGGCTTTACATATAGTAGTTTCGGATTTTGGACGAATGAACTTTTGGTGCCTTTGATATCCTGTTTTCAGTGTTTTACACCTACACACACGCAGAAAACGAGTATCATATCTTAGGTATATTAAAAGAGGACATAAAACACATTTTCGGGCAAACACAGTTCCTCCACAATGTCGACCGGCACAATCTAATTAACGCTCGTTCATATTACTTTGGTAGGCATTTGGACCATAACCAGTTGAAGAAATTACCACAAGGCATTTTCAGTAGCAGTAACAAGCTGATACGGCTGTAAGTCTAGAGTCTGTCTTATTTATGTAAGGAACGCTTCAAATCCACCGCGCAGTGGTAAAAATACCAGTAAATACGAGCAGCTTTGTCTAAGCTCCAAATAAAATAAGCTTCGAAGTAGGAATGTTTTGTTTACGTGGACAGAGAGTTTATTTTTCCCCTTGCAAGTACAATGGTGGAGGCGGTGGGGCGGGCAAGGTACGTCATATGCTGCCTGTGGAACCACCGCTTCTATCCCTACGCTTGATGGCTGTCTTCGATTCTGCTTAACCCGAACACTTCATCCCATGCTCATATATATATATATATATATATATATAATTAAACCTCAAGAATTAGGTTACTTGAACTTTTACTGCAACTCTGAGTTTCATGCCTCTTGCGAAGCAATCGTCAGGCAACTGCCAGAAATAACGGTTACAATCCACCAAAATTTAAAAGACGAAACAATGTATACATGCGCGCGCAACATACTGCACGCGCACGGTTGCAGACATGTCAGGAAATTCCTGTTAAAGAACCTAACGTTACGATAGCGCGTGCAGTATGTTGCGCGCGCATGTATACATTGTTTCGTCTTTTAAATTTTGGTGGATTGTAACCGTTATTTCTGGCAGTTGCCTGACGATTGCTTCGCAAGAGGCATGAAACTCAGAGTTGCAGTAAAAGTTCAAGTAACCTAATTCTTGAGGTTTAATTATCCATAGCTCTAGCCCTGCTATTGAGCACTTTTCAGTAGATGATGATCTCATTCCGTTGTTTTGGTTATATATATATATAAATATATCTTTAAATTTTGGTCGCTACGGACGTTACTGATCAAAGACTATTTGCGAAGGAACTTTTTCAATGAAATTTTTAATGGACCACAATTTCCTTTCGTATTTTTTTTTTACTCTTCTTGTCAAATACTATACTCCTAACTCTTGCCTCTTACAAGTTTTCCCATGTTAGAGAGTAATCGATAAGTGAAGCGGCATCACACAGCGTCGATCTCTAAGCTCCATACAACAAATCGAAACAGGAGTCAGGTCAATAAACCGTAAGGGACTCCGTAATATACCTATTGTTGCACCTTTGTGGTATGGAAGTCAAACGTACTTGCTTGCTTGTGAAACTTGCAAAAGAAGGGCATCAAAATGTTATGAAGTCTTTAGTTAGTTTAGTACGATTTAGCCATTCGTCATGTTTAGTACGGAGTTGACAAGGCCACTCGAAATCAATGGTAGGGCTATTTTAAAAAGAGGCGAACTCAGATTCTATAGGCGTGTAATGATGCTTAAAGGACCGATTATGAAGCCACTAAAAAGAGAAGTAAACATTCTAACTACTGTTAACTAATCACCGTAGGCTCTTTAAGTCGTAGCCAGCCTCTGATCACGAGTCTACAGAAGGCGTTCACAGTAAAGGAGTGCTGGTTCACCGACGATGTGGATGAGGAAGGCTCTACTACAGAGATCAAGAGATAGTGAAGCATGCTGGATACCCTGGGTCTAGAGGGTGGCTACTTTCCAAACGACTGCTGGATTATCGCAAAGCCACACAACAAAGAAAGTGTAGAAGAAGTATTTATGGAAATTAAACTAACGTTAACATAAGAAAGGAAGGGCGCGGTGATAAACTCACGAGAGTGTCTAGAGCAATCAGTTAGTGAGACGATGTCTGATGGGGTCAGTGAAGTAGTTGAATTCGCAGATTACCCTCAAGCCACCGAACACTGCCCGACAGCCAGGATCTACAAGAGGCACTGGAGAATGCAAGATCTCAGGTACTTATTCTCTGATAACTGAACACAGGTGTAATCACTTAGATAAGGACATCTTTGAGATCCCAATCCGCCTGAAAGGCCAAGCTGGGAAGCAAGTCGGGAGTACGTTTCTTCAATCAAACTGACAACCTCCCTCGTTGATCAGATCATATGTCAAACACACCAGCTACAAGATGAGTCTTTACTTAAGTCGGCAACAAACTCAGTCAATCGCAAAAGAGCAGAAGAACCAATAGACAGGACATGGAAGATAAAGGCGAAGGCACCACTAAAGATTAGGCCATCAACCAGAATGCTATTGTCTCTCGCGACATAGACCATAGACTTACAGTGCCCAGTTTATCATCGAGTGCAACAAAAATTTGCATAAAACATATGAGTAAGTTTTCCTTATGCTGACTGTGGGGTTTCGCGAATAGTTCATCGGATTATTCACCCTGTAGATCAGCGTCCTTACTGTATAGCACCTAAAATTGCCATTTTAAAAAGCAGCTTCGATAATGGTTATAGAAACCACACAGAACGACCTTTATTTGAATTTGTTTATAGAACCCTCTTCCACAAAGTACCCATACCGGCAAATAGCCACGGCAACTAGTATGTGATTAAAACTGTAAAACGTAGACGCAGGTAGGCGATTTATAGCTATTTCCTCATTGTTTGGTTCTCTTTAATTTTCTCGATGAACCTTCAAATTTATCGCCGATGGGCTTAAAAAAGTACCTGCATGTGTCGTCGCATTCTACGCGATACGAACGCTAGACCAGACAGCTGCAAAAGGGTCGGTAATGTGGCTGACAGTACTTTATCCTCGAGAATTGGGCTTCAACCTGAATACACAGGAATTCTGTGATGCTGACGAGCTATCAAAATATTCACTCCACGTTCGTATGTGGCTAGACTACGCCGTGATTTGTAAACGAGAAGGATTTTTCATACAAAGACATGATGATCCGAGAGACCTGGTAGCTGAACTCTTGAGTGCGGTATACGTTGATGGGGAAGTTGATCCCTTCCTTCAAGACATCAGTGAAGAACAGCTGATCAGAGGAGCTGACAAACCATAAGGCGCAAAGTTGGACCTTCACACACGTGCAATCTGCAAACACCAGCGTTTGGCATTCTCTTATGTCAGGGTATGCCACCCAAATGCCAGATCTAAAGAATGCATTTGAATGAAAAGAATAGCCAATACTCACCCCTAATATTTACCACACTCGGCCAAATGAGCCTCGCGGTGCTGATAGCTTTCACGAAGGGAAGGCGGTATGCTCTATTTTTCTCCTTAAAGAACCGCCCTCATCTGTTTGAAGGGTTCAAGAATAAACGAGGAGAATCACCAGCGATGAAAAGAATGCTGATTTTCACGTCCAGACAACAGAGTTAGCAATTGGATCGTGAAAATTTAGATTTTAGTTCCAGAAATGTTCTTAAAGTTTTCATAGAGCCATTTCATACGTCCCAAAAAATTAAATTAATGAAGAACGTGTCCACTAGAGCACCTGGCAGTCTTGACACATGCCATATCCCCGATTTCAGTGAAACTTTGCCAGTTTTCAAAGGATCGACCCGAAAACTCAAAATGACAAACTGGTTTCTGTTTTGGTTTCTTCCGGGAGGAAGATGGATTACCCCCGGTTCTTCTAGGTTTTCACTAAAAGATCGCCTCAAAAAGGTCAAATGTAAAAAGCTTTTACTGCAACTTAATTCAACAATCTAACAAATTACTCTGACGGTTTGCATATACATTGGTACATCCTTAATAAACGTGCGATACAAGTTTTAATCGATTTAATTGACAAATTGTCAATCAGCAGAGGTCAATAAACTAGTGTGCTTTTCATCTTTTCGATTCACTCAAATATTTGATAACTAAGGTAATGCAAATATTTTTAACTTTAAGTCACTGTGAACAGGCCACAACAGACAAAGAAGTCGCGAACTCCATATCGCTCATATCTAAATCTAATCGATGCTGTCAAGAGGCCTAAAATACTGTCTTCGAATATGCTTAAAAGGTGAAAGGAATGTACTTTTAAAATAATTCATTTCTAGAATTAAAGATTACAAACCCATTAAAATAAATTTGGGCTTACGTTTGACAATGGAAGGGTTTCTTAAACTATTAGCTCACTTGAGCTTTCAAACTAAGAAAACGATTTCTACTCCGAATCGGAGTAGAATTTTGTAAGTGAACATTCACTCTCAATTACTTCGCAAGAAAGACAAGAAAGTCATTCTTACGTTACACAAGAAAATGATAATCAGTTTTATATCGACAATACTCTCTAAATCAATTCATTTAATTCAAACTTGAACGAATTAAACCGTTGGAAAAAAAATAACAAACAAAAAACAAATTAAAAACAAAAACAAAGGAAAACAAATAAAAGGAGACGAAGTCTTATTCCTCAACCTAACTGTTTCATTGGTAACTAGTTTGAGTTAATTTGATTCTTTCATCGTTAAACAAGAGCTCATTGTAAACAGCATTGTCGTTGCGTCGCTTTGTTTCTGCGTCGTTTCGCCATGAATGCGTTGAAAATGCATTGAAACTCTAACTAGGTGGTGTTTCCTATGAACGAGAAGAAATATTCAGTAAAAAAAGAAAAACTAGGACATTTTCTAAGTTATTCTACGATGGCCCAGAAGGGTCACAGTCCAGTTTTAATTTTTGACAGTCCAGTTTTCATTTTTGACAGTCCAGTTTTATTTTTTGACAGTCCAGTTTTATTTTTTGACAGTCCAGTTTTATTCTTTGACAGTCCAGTTTTATTTTTTTTGACAGTCCAGTTTTATTTTTTTTGACAGTCCAGTTTTATTTTTTTTGACAGTCCAGTTTTATTTTTTTTCACAGTCCAGTTTTATTTTTTTTTGACAGTCCAGTTTTTTTTTTTTTGACAGTCCAGTTTTATTTTTTTTGACAGTCCAGTTTTATTTTTTGGCAGTCCAGTTTTATTTTTTGACAGTCCAGTTTTATTTTTTTTGACAGTCCAGTTTTATTTTTTGACAGTCCAGTTTTATTTTTTTTGACAGTCCAGTTTTCATTTTTGACAGTCCAGTTTTATTTTTTGACAGTCCAGTTTTATTTTTTGACAGTCCAGTTTTATTCTTTGACAGTCCAGTTTTATTTTTTTTGACAGTCCAGTTTTATTTTTTTTGACAGTCCAGTTTTATTTTTTTTCACAGTCCAGTTTTATTTTTTTTCACAGTCCAGTTTTATTTTTTTTTGACAGTCCAGTTTTTTTTTTTTTGACAGTCCAGTTTTATTTTTTTTGACAGTCCAGTTTTATTTTTTGGCAGTCCAGTTTTATTTTTTGACAGTCCAGTTTTATTTTTTTTGACAGTCCAGTTTTATTTTTTGACAGTCCAGTTTTATTTTTTTTGACAGTCCAGTTTTCATTTTTGACAGTCCAGTTTTATTTTTTGACAGTCCAGTTTTATTTTTTGACAGTCCAGTTTTATTCTTTGACAGTCCAGTTTTATTTTTTTTGACAGTCCAGTTTTATTTTTTTTGACAGTCCAGTTTTATTTTTTTTGACAGTCCAGTTTTATTTTTTTTCACAGTCCAGTTTTATTTTTTTTTGACAGTCCAGTTTTTTTTTTTTTGACAGTCCAGTTTTATTTTTTTTGACAGTCCAGTTTTATTTTTTGGCAGTCCAGTTTTATTTTTTGACAGTCCAGTTTTATTTTTTTTGACAGTCCAGTTTTATTTTTTGACAGTCCAGTTTTATTTTTTTTGACAGTCCAGTTTTATTTTTTTTTTGACAGTTCAGTTTTATTTTTTGGATCACAGTCCAGTTTTATTTTTTGAGTAGTCACCAGATCTCTCTCGATGTGTTGCATGTTGCACGTGTTGTTTGTTTGGCGGCCATTTTGTACGATGGACGCTATTATAAGACAAACTGTGCGGGAGGAGTTGAGGCGCTCCAATTCTATTGAATCAGAAACGGTGTCTTCTGTTAGCCAACATAATAGTGGCCAAATTGAAGAAGGGTCGGTCTCGGCGGGATCGACACCGAATACATTTTCATCGCGAACGTTCAACCGACTGTCTGGTCTTCTGAACCGAATTCGGCATGGCAGTAGAGGCAAAAGCAGTTCAAACAAGAAGCGGAAAGTTGAAAAGCAGCATAGGGTACAAGTAAGATGGATGCATTATAACCAAACTAAGAAAAAGTTTGTTACTGTTCGTCAAAAGAATGGCGGTGGCAATCGCTTTATAACATATACTGATGCAGATCCACTGAAGATGGAAGAGCTTGTGGAGAGGGCGTGTGCGTTGTTTTCCCCGGTTGGAAAGAACAGTTTTGCTGGTCATATAGACGAAATGAACAAATGGATCTGTGACACAACGGGGGTGGCAATTTTCGATTTTCCTGGCAAAGGAAATGTGGAAGACTACCTGAAGAGTAATGGATTGTACCCTTCCTCCACTTACTTTTACCTACGCACCCAACCACGACATCTTATGGGTGATGAATTTGAAGACTAAAATTACGTTGAGGCGACGAACACAGACAACACGTCATCCACAAAAGTAAGTTCTGTCACAGTATCAGTAACGGCATGTACTACTAAATCTGATGATAGGGAGGTGTGCAATGTCTGTAGCTGTTCTTTTGAGAAAGGACAAAACTGTGTCCGTTGTGAGCAGGACCTCGAGTACATATTCAGACAAGAGCTTTATCAAGTTGCTGAAATGTGGAATCAACATCAAATAGCATCAAGCAAATTTGGTAACAGCACCGGTCCTAGAGGAAAACCCGACTGCATGTATTTCCTGCCCCACCTCTATAACACAGAGGACTTCAAAGAAGACATTGATCTCCATGAACTAGAAGAGTTTAATGATAATTCAACCATGTGTTCCGCTGATTTTAGTGAGGAGTTTGAGGATTTTGCTTTAATAGTTATGAATGTTCTTGGACTGAGCTTACCACAAGATGTTAACGAAGGACTTGATCTCTATCTGCGACTAGTTGAAGAGATTGACAGGTTAACGTAATAAATGAGCTTTTCTGATGCAGTGCTAGGTTTCCAGACTTCCTTGGTTTAACTGACCTGTCGTAATTGGATAGACGTACAGAGGAGAAGTACTTTTAAGTATCTATTATCTCTCCTCTGCAAATCTATCTCAAAAACATCTTCATGGCCTGCTCTTTTGCCAAGAGTTATATTATTGTTGCACTTCTTTCTGTAAAAACAGAATGCTTATGATATGACAATAAAACAAAACGCAAACACTGGAAAATCTCAATATCCTTTAATAATAGCATACACATCTTGGAATATTCTGTCCAAGCGCATACTGACAACTTAATAACCAAAATCCTAAAGAACTGGCACCAAGCCATCTGCCCTCACGTTTTCCCTCTCTAACTCTCCTGAACATTCAAGCTTTGCTTTACTTAAGCCTTTTCAAGGCAGTAAATCATTTTTAACTGAAGCATTGTGTGATAGTCACAGAAACTGGAAAAGGACAAGGCAAATGAATTGGGTCAGTTAATCAAATGTGAACTGAACATGTATAACATACTTCTTAGTTACCTAATTGATGAGCAAACTTAACCCAAAATGTGAGGCATTGTTCTTGTGTTAATGATTACAGTAAGGGAACCGCAAAGAACATAAGGGAGTACATATGGTTTGCTTACAAACAGTGCTGTCTATCTCAAGATTGAAAACCTGTCACATGCAGAAAAATAAACGCTTCAGAACAATGTTTGTTCTGTCTTGTTTGCTTTTTATTTTTTTGCATTTTTTAGAGCATGGACTGAAAGAATGTTGACATAATGAAGAGGATTGACTTGGGAAATAAATTCTTTAGTCAGTCCATTCTTTTCATGGTTAGCATTGTTTCCCTCCCAAACCTTAAACAAAACATGTAAAAAAACAAAGAAAGAGCCAAACCAAAAGTAGGCAATTGAGCTAAGACAACAAGAGCAGATAAATAAATGCCAAGTTATTCATAATCATCACAGGGCTATGCAACCCTCCTTGGGTGAAGGTTGCAGAGGAAACACCACAACAATATAAGGTCATTTGGTCAATAACAGGCAAATAATTCCTACTATAACCAAAATTAACACAACCAGGTACAAATCAAGGAAGAAAATCAAGGTTCTAAACAAAATTTCCCCTCACAATTTGATATTATGAATTCATTGAGGCGTTTCCCTTCCTCAAAGTAAAACTATAAAAAATATTTAATACTACATGTAGTCATGAGTGTGAATTTGCATGATGACAATGCGGCTTGAAGAGTTAACTCACATAATGTCCATCTCCAGCTACTTTTTTCCAAAATATTATTGAACTGCTGTCTCAATTCAACAAAATTGGAATAAGTGGAAGGCAGTTTCAGAAGCGGCCCACACGTGTGAGCTTTAAGAACTTTCTTGTTTGTTGGATTAATTCTATCATAAAAGCCTTGGATACCTGCAATAGTCTGAAACTGTGGATACTGTTTCAGCTCTTGGACAATAGGCTGCCAGGTGGCAACCATGACATGAGGTTTCTGTATCAGCTCCTGATTGGCAATCTCTACAAGCACTTTCGTGATATTCTCTGGACTGACCTGTGACCTACAACTGAATCTCTCTAGGAAATCAAACAAATCATTATTTTCATCTGCAAAGTCAGCTTTTCCAAGAAAATTTGTAACTAGCTCTTCTTCAACAGGAGACAAGTATTTCATGAAAGACTCAAGAACAATGCCTTCAGGAACTTCTGCATCAAACAGGCAGTAGGACACGAAAGCCTTTGATAAGAACAAAGGGAAGTAGGAAACTGATCTAAACCCCTTCACCAGAATTCGACCAATAGCTCCCCACTCCTTAATGAAATGATCATGCCTCACAAAGGGTACTCTTTCTCTTTCCCCTATTGTCATGCTATTTGCAAACTCCTTCCAGAATAAAGAGAAAACTTCTCTTGAAACTCCAATACCCACACCCTCTTCTTTTTGCCCCCTCTCATTGATAATTGTAAACACTAACTCAGATTGCAACATTTTCTCATCTTTAAAATGCTCAATCATATCTTTACAAATACATGAACGATGAACTGTTAGTGAAAGCCCCTACCCGGCAATTTCACCATTTTCTGAAACTATGCATTCAGCTGATTCTCTTGCCATACCAACTGTAGGTAATTGGACTCTTCAAGCACTCCAATAGGGCCGTCTACAGTGCTAGGGGGACACTTCGTCCTCACTTGGTGAAACAAGCCTTTGATCTTGATTATCTTGACTTTGCACAGTTGGATGACAGGTGTCTCGTTGAAAATGGGCCAAACGGAGCTCTCTCATTTCATGCACAGACACTGGACTAATAAAGGGAGTCACCTTATCATTTGCATGAATGCTTTCGGGCTGAAACTCTTCAGGTTGTTCAGTGTCAACTGAATCGGCCATGAGACTTAGCGGTACTCGAGGTCCTGCTCACAACGGACACAGTTTTATCCTTTCTCAAAAGAACAGCTACAGAGATTGCACACCTCCCTATCATCAGATTTAGTAGTACATGCCGTTACTGATACTGTGACAGAACTTACTTTTGTGGATGACGTGTTGTCTGTGTTCGTCGCCTCAACGTAATTTTAGTCTTCAAATTCATCACCCATAAGATGTCGTGGTTGGGTGCGTAGGTAAAAGTAAGTGGAGGAAGGATACAATCCATTACTCTTCAGGTAGTCTTCCACATTTCCTTTGCCAGGAAAATCGAAAATTGCCACCCCGTTGTGTCACAGATCCATTTGTTCATTTCGTCTATATGACCAGCAAAACTGTTCTTTCCAACCGGGGAAAACAACGCACACGCCCTCTCCACAAGCTCTTCCATCTTCAGTGGATCTGCATCAGTATATGTTATAAAGCGATTGCCACCGCCATTCTTTTGACGAACAGTAACAAACTTTTTCTTAGTTTGGTCATAATGCATCCATCTTACTTGTACCCTATGCTGCTTTTCAATTTTCCGCTTCTTGTTTGAACTGCTTTTGCCTCTACTGCCATGCCGAATTCGGTTCAGAAGACCAGACAGTCGGTTGAACGTTCGCGATGAAAATGTATTCGGTGTCGATCCCGCCGAGACCGACCCTTCTTCAATTTGGCCACTATTACGTTGGCTAACAGAAGACACCGTTTCTGATTCAAAATGGCCGCCAAACAAACAACACGTGCAACATGCAACACATCGAGAGAGATCTGCTGACTACTCAAAAAATAAAACTGGACTGTGATCCAAAAAATAAAACTGAACTGTCAAAAAAAATAAAACTGGACTGTCAAAAAAATAAAACTGGACTGTCAAAAAAAATTAAACTGGACTGTCAAAAAATAAAACTGGACTGCCAAAAAATAAAAATGGACTGTCCAAAAAAATAAAACTGGACTGTCAAAAAATAAAACTGGACTGTCAAAAAAAATAAAACTGGACTGTGAAAAGAAATAAAACTGGACTGTGAAAAAAAAGAAAACTGGACTGTCAAAAAAAAAATAAAACTGGACTGTC
The DNA here is from genome assembly GCF_964205215.1 of Stylophora pistillata. Taxonomy (NCBI): domain Eukaryota; kingdom Metazoa; phylum Cnidaria; class Anthozoa; order Scleractinia; family Pocilloporidae; genus Stylophora; species Stylophora pistillata. Next base: position 47,233,295 of record NC_142520.1, on the reverse strand, counting down.
AAAAAATAAAACTGGACTGTCAAAAATTAAAACTTGACTGTCAAAAATTAAAACTGGACTGTGACCCTTCTGGGCCATCGTATTATTATTTGTAGAATTGTGAAGAAAAGTGGGAGTGACACAAATTTCAGAAAAAAATTGTTTAATCGCCTAGGTGGACTCATATTATTGTCTTACTTGTTGTATCTATAGTTATCCCCTGTTTATGCTTCTTGTATAACTCTCAAAGAAAATAATTTCGCTTTCCTTGAAACCAAAAATGTTGTGTTGGCGATCTTTAAAGAGCCTAGTTTAGGATATTCGAGAAATAAAAATAATGTTGAAATCTCGTTACAACGACCGCTAAGTCGCTTCTGAAACACAACTAAACGGGGCGACGTTCATGACCCAGTTTATTACCAGTATTTTGCTGGGCGTGCCGTTGTCAACACACGTTCCCTTCCCCCTTGCTAAATCACCCTAATAACCTCTCAACAAGCTTTTTAACTGAGTTTTAGTCCAATTTAAGCTGACTCTGTACCAAGATACGGCGTCAGAATCTTGACAAATATGATGTCACAAGCCGATAGCATCAGCAGCGCATCGGTTCCAAGCCTTAAGCACCGCAGCAATCTTCAATTCACATCTAATGCTTCAGTTATTCCGAGGCTAGATCTTGGTAAAGATCTAGCAAATAATTACAAATAAGAGCTTAAAAAATACGCTCGATTTACAATGGAAGCTGGAAGACCATCGATTTTTAGCACATGTACCAGGTCAGAAGCACCCGATATCCATTCTGGTTTAACCTTTGACTCTAGTGAAGAAAAAGGTAGGACCGATAAAGTCTTGGAGTTTTGAAATAGTTAATGCTTGGCTGGCAGGACGAACTCAATTTACGAGGGCTGGACAAATTTCATAATAGAGCAAGGCCGTTGTTGAGCAAAACACATCAAGCTAATCAGTGAGAAGTTCGAATTCAATGGAAGCGAAGCGCCATTTATTGGACATGTGATGACGAAGAAGCAAAGGAAAGGCAGACCCAACGAAAGCTGACGCAATAGTCAAGATGGGGCGGCCTGCAGACGTGCCAGCAGTGTAGGGATTTATAAGGCAAGTGAACTACTTATTTAAATTCCTACAAAACTTTTCAGATGTGAGAGCCACTACTCCGCCTGATACACAAAGATGGCGAGTAAATCTGGATCCATAAGCAGAAAGATGCCTTCGAAAAGATCAAAGACGCGGTTTCCAAAGAACCAGCACCGCAGCTAGAACGACCTAACAGAGGGTCAAGGAGATGTTTCTATGATGAGCTTGGCTTTTTACTGATTCAGTATGGTCGACCAACGACATTTGAATTGCAAGTAGGGCGCTCACGTTGGTAGAAAGGAAGCACTCGCAGATCGAAAAGGAATTTAGGCTCCAGTCTTTGGCATGGATCATAACAACCAATATGTAGACTGATAAAAAACCCCTGGTCTCCACTTTGCAGAAGATCTCAGCATCAGCACCCAGGAGGATACAGCAACCCTTGTCGCGACTTCAGCGGTGTGGCTACAGGCCTGGGAAAGATATGTTGCCGACCGACACTCTCTCAAGAGCTTTCCACCCACGTTTTTCCCTTTTTTTCAGACCAACAACTTACGGAAAACCAGGGAGAAAGAGACGAATTGTGACCCAGCCCCACAGAAATTTGAGAAGAGAATCCTGGAATACTTCCGAGATGCAAAAGATGTTCGCGCAGTGGCCATCCATCCGAGAATTTCCAGGCAGGCTTCAAGCAGCCCCATTAGCAGAGGATGAAACAGTTTCTAAATAGGTAGGAAAACCCACATTGGCACTATCAAGTAAGGCCAAGGTTCTATCTTTAACACCTCACAAGCTCCAAGCAATGGAGTCCAGGACCACGAGATCTACACGGTTCTAGAAGCCACAAAGCTACTCGATGGACTTAGCATAAAAGTGATCGAATGGCTGACATTAGACTATCCAAATTTTAAAGCACGAAACACTGAACTCATACAACCTGATTTACTCGTCAGAAACGTTCCCCCGTTCTACAATGTAATACCGTGGTATATTTTAGCGTTCCAGTGCCCTTATCAAGTAAAATGGCTTAACTATGGAATAAAAAGCGAAAGTGTTTGTTAACCCAATGGAGCATGTTCTGCTATATCCTCCAAATGTTTTTGCAGCGTGCAAGACTAAACGCTTACAGAATGACTATCATCAAAACTTTAATTTTGAGAAGCGAACTTTTGACGCTTCTTGTTGTGGTAAAAACGGTGCTTTGAGAGGCCTTTTTATGATGAACTCAATTCGAAATACTATCCCCATTTTACAATATCAATTTCCCTTAAAATCCTCGCATTTATTTTTTCTCAAAAAAGATATGACTTTACAATATTTACGGAAGTTTTACCAACACCTATTTGAAAGCGGCTCTCACTGAAACAGATATTTCGACGTAAAAAGCAGGGCTGCGATCTATCGGTGTTCACAGGCCAGCTGAAGGGACAAACATTTGGCTTCGGGTGATTGAAAAATATTTTTCGATATCCTTATTCTTACATTCTCAAGTTCTGTTGATCTACAAGAGTCCACATACGCTATTGAATCTTTTGTCTTCGGTATAATTTTCCCGCGATCCATAACTTTACTGAGGACAACAATGTTTTTTAAGGCTAACTCTCAGACACTTTACTGGCCTTCCTGTTATTGATATGGGAAAAATAATCGATTTTGTGGGGCAAGAAAAGCGAAAATGCTACGCAAGAGAAGACAAAGGGTGCGCACGCGAAGCAACAGTAAAGAGTGTGCCTCTCTACGCTTGCCAGATATCAGTTAATGATGAATCGAGTTTCAATGAAACTATTTTTGTCTGAGATAATTGATGTAAGGTGTAGGATAAAATAAAATAACTCTTTTTTCAGCTCAGTTAAGTTCAATTATTTGTGGAGTTGTTTCAAATGTCCCAAAAGATTTCTCGCCTATCAAGATTCTGCTCTCGATAAAGGTACTTATGCTGGAGGCACTGTAAGCTGCAGCTACAGTTGCTTCTCAGCGGTACCATTGATACACTCATTGCTCACGTAAAACATTACCAGCTTTAGAGTTCAAGTAGGAACTCTTTCCAAAGATCGCCAGGGCAGTGGAAAGAAACGGAAAGAAACATCATTTGGGGCACTTTATTTTCTGCTCTGAATTTGGGAAATTGACTTTTGTACTAATTACGAATGTACGAATTAATCGAAGAAACTTATTCGTAGCCCCCAGTTAAACAAACTCGCGGCTGAAGTGGGCCAGTTTGATTAACTACTGCTTATAAATAGATAAACAAATAGATAAAAATCATAGATCAATTCTGAATACACCTCCAAGCCTCAGCTTAAAATAAACCTTAGCCTGCATTATTGGCTTTTAAAAAGAGGGGGAAAAAGAAGGAATTATTTTTAGTGCGAAGGGTGATTATTAATCGTAATAATTCCGCTTCAAGTTAGCTTCACTCTTGCCCTTGCTCTTTGCACTCCGCCCACTGAGGTTAAGTTGGCCTAATATTAAAATTTTTAATAATGACACAAAGTTTGGGGCAAAACTGGATGAAGATCGATAGGCTAGCGAAGTTAGACTATACTTGAATGAAAGAGTTTACAAAGCTTCACTGTTATTGTCTTAGTCAGTAAAAAATACCACGTTAACACATACAAGTCTCCCATCATTTATACACTTTAACTTGATGAATGCCTTGATTTCTTTTTTCCTGTTGTAGGCGTCTGAATGACAACTATCTCAAGGAGTTGCCTCTAGGAATTTTTACAAACAAAACTGATATGTATTTTCTGTGAGTAGTGAAGCTGTTGTATTCCTTAAAAGTTCATGTGAGTTGACGACAAAAGCGCAGAGAGAAATTTTTAAAATAAACCTGTAGATCAAAGCTGTGTCTAACAACCTATAAGTCTGCTGGTAAATGCGTCAAAGTATTTACTCCCTGAAAATCACATCAACTTGTGACAAGCCTTTTCAGCTTTGTTCGGGCCTTTTGTTAATACGGACTACTAATCCAAACAGCCTTTTAAAGTAAGGTGGTTTAAAGAGACTAAATCATGCAAATAAAGGAAATTTCAGTCCTCAGCATTTGGCAATAAATTGGTCCAGATTAGCTGAGAGAATACAATTGAAATCGTAGAGGCTGGCTCGGAAAAGCAAGTGATAGTGAAAATAATACAGAGCGATAGTAATAACAATAACGAAAATGACAATAATCATTATAAGGATGAATAAATAGTATGTGGCTGAAATGAGACAAAATGAAAGGGTGAGAAGGGACTCGGATCGGGAATAGAAGATTCAAACAGATTGCATTCCGGTAAACTTAAAAAATGTCGATCGGCTTTGGCTTTCAGCTTTGGCTCTGTGTACATGAGAGTGTTCTCGTAAATGTACAGAGGTCTTGCTTGCTTAAGCGCTGCCAGAAATACATAACCACATGTATTTATTAGTTCATTCAATTACTATGGTTTGAGGATCTCAGTCCTTATATATGTTTAAATACCTTAATTGACAATCATAGACTAATAGGCAAAATAGGGCCAAATTGAGAAAGGAATAAATTTGTCATTGTGGTATAAAAATCCCAATTGGCAGGAAGGAGACCATTTGCCTATTTACGGAACACAGCAACGGCGTGAAACTGTGTACCATTAATAAGAAATTTCATGATTGCTAGGGCGGAGGGCTTGAACACTTTAACCATTCGGTCTCGCTACCCTTAATCAAGCGGCCCTGAGAAATACGAACAACTCTCCCACAACCTTTTTTGGCTACAATTCTCTTTCACAGCAGTTTTAAGGCACTGCAGCGATGGAAAATACCCTATACAATTAACGAGTCTGTAATCGTACCTCTAATCATTTGGTCTTTATGTTTAAGAGAATTGTCTGGAAACCCCTTGAGGGATCTGCCATTCGATATTTTCGCCACAAATACTGCCTTGGAGTATCTGTAAGTAGGTTTTTTACTATTTTGATGAGACTTTACGGGGCTGTGATGAAGGATTACAAATGTAATATGTCTTTATTATTGAATTTCGTTGGACTTTTACGTGATCTGTTTGAGCATCTTTTTGAAACTTATAAAAAACTTTTCCTCTCACGTTGCGATGAAAAATTGAATTCTACACCGATACTGTCAGACCTACTGATTGACATAAGGAAGTCTTTGACAATAGAATAAACAATGTTGGGATTCTATAGATAAGAAAAAATAAACGACCATTGAAATCTTCTAAGAAGGAAACTACGATGATGTATTAATTTGAGACAACCCGAGTCTTTAAAACAAACTTATTGTAAACCGTATCGTGTATCATTAGGCCATAAACAAAGTGATATTGAAAAAAAATATACAAATCTCTATGTTAACCTAACAAGATTGGGCTACAACTCATTCTCCCATGCTTATCAACTCATCTATTCCTAAACATGTGCAACCACCAAGTGCATCTGTATTAATAAACCTCACATTTCCTCACATCCACCGTTATGATTGCCGATAACATTAAGTTTGAAAAGTATGAAAGTAAAATAAAAACCTTCCTGTTTGGTTATATCCTTTATAAAATTTGCCAATCATAGCCTGCACACCAAAGCATACGAAACGTACGCCCGATCATTAGAGACTTGGGTACTTAGCATCAGCACGGAAAAAGACTGGTTCAGCATTTGAGTTTTGCGTGAGAGTTGATACATAGTCATGGAATGATGAGAATCTTATCGTTGGTTCTATTTATTATACAGAGTCTATTATCAACCACTACGGAATGTAAAAAGAAGCGATAACTCTGGTTACTTGGCTAGAAATTGTCCCCGATCGCGGACTTATCACAAGCTCCATTTATGGTCATCTTAGACATAAATTTTGCGATGGCTCAAAATAGTTTCGTTATTTTAGAAACACTTGTTTTTTGATGGAATGTAGCATCCATAACTTTTTCTTTTGTTTTACTCACCTTGAGCCATGCTATGCTACATTTCCATTATATTTATAGGTACCTGTCTGAAATACAATTACATCACCTGCCCTCAGGACTCTTTGACAAAAACACAAGGCTGCAGTTTTTGTAAGTAACACTCTACAATCTGGGAGTCTTATACTTTTTCGCTGTACGTAAAGGTAACACAGCATCGAGCATCGAGTTAAAATTACGAAGGAATAAATACAATTCAAAAAATCTGCTCTGTATCTTTCATCTAATGATATGAATGCATTTTAGTCCCAAGAATCAAATCACCCACAGCTAATACTGGTAGCCAACCTTCAAGCCTGCTGACTGGGAACTCCGATATCAGATCTTTGCGGCACAGAAGTTCTAAAACCCTCCGATCGCATTTATTTTTTCCTACCTGTTGTTGTTTTTGAATCGATACGTCATCTAGTGTTAGAGACAATAGAAAGTTTTATCAGATTCTTCTTTTCGCGTCGCCATTTTTAGAATTCACGTGAACATAAGGTCGTAAGTCAACTGCCGCATATCTTTGACACTAAATAAATTTTGTTTCCTTAAATGAAGGCTCATGTAATTTTGTTATCCATATAACGGGAATCATAAAATGCATTCAGTGAGAAAAACTTCAACAAATTTCTACTATTGACACATATCTACTACAAACCTCGTCAATTCAAATAGATTGTAGCGTGTGGTACGATGGGTAATATAAACGAAATAAGTTAGTTAGTTACCTCCACGTTAAGTGAAGCCAATTCTTCATTTTTCTACTTTGTTAAAACATCAGCGAGGTCCAGTAACTGTCACTGAAAACAACCCCTAAAAGTATGAAAGTCTGTATCGTATCCCACCTAATTAGTTTCATATGGTAAAATACATAGACGCCTGAATGACAATGACCTGAAAGGACTAAATGGAAGTGCGTTCAAAAACATGAGAAACTTAAAGGAACTGTAAGTGATTCTATCAAAAGTGCATTGGAAGGAATTCCCCGTCCTTGAAAATAATTATATTTAAATTCTTCACTTTGGCTGGCTTTAATTAGACGTATGGTGATCTTTATTATGAGTTTTGATGTAAAATGAAACAGAAACAGATGAATAGAACTGGAAAGGTTCTGAAAAGGATAATAAATTATAAAATATTTTGTCGCCAAAGGATGACTAAACTCGAGCGAGGCACCCCTTCTAAAAAGGTTTGTTACAGACAGGGTCCATCGAAATGTTTTCTGACGCAAAGTACTTTACATGCAAAAACAAAATAATATTTTTCTTTGATGGATCAAATTATGCAATTGTTTGATAAAATTGCTCTCTCAAAATACAGCAGCACCTCCCTTTATTCTCTCCATCCTTTGTAGGTTATTTTATTCCCTTATCACCCTTTCCATCCAGTGGCTTGACGACAAGTCGGTAATATACTACTTTTATAAAACTAGATCGCATACAACATATATCTAGATGTGACACAAAAGATCCAGTTTCTCTACCTCAATACAGGTGGTTGCAAGACAACAACATCACTGAATTGCACCCTGAACTATTTCAAGGTCTAAAAAGTCTGAAAGAACTGTGAGTTATTTTCATACTAAGTTTTCCTCTGAAATTGACCCAATAACTGCCCAAAGTGTCTCAGCGATAATATCAGCGTTAACATCACAACTTATCATGGGTAGTGTAGGTATGACATGGATTCTGCCAGTCACATACCCTTCTTTGTCAGCAGTTGGAGACACAAGGAAACATTTTCCTATAGCAGATTTCCTAATCGTAAATTATGTTTTTTCGTCGTGAAATAAAAATTTCCTATAATGGGAGTATAACAAAGGTACCGGTACGTATGATGCACGATCCTTCGCAGTAGATAGCGCTATTCATGCAATAGCGAAAATCAGACCTGAAAAAATCAGTCCTGTACGGGATTCGAACCACTGATAGATAGCTTAGATAGCTTTATTAGGAAGTAAAATCATTGCAGCCCCCGGGCCGGCTGAAATACGACTTACTTTACAATGGGAATAAACTATCTCTTACTCTAAGATAACTACAATAAAAGGCGCAAAATGTAATCTACAATAAAATACAACAAGAGAAGTATCAAAAACCAAAATACAAATAACTAAGATAGCTACTAATAATTAAAACTGTTCGCCATGATAAATGTGTTTTTGAACCTAGTTGTCTTACAAATCGGTTGCTTGAAGTATCTCTGGCTGCGGGTGCGATAGGTGGACTCGTTGCGTGGAGGCAGCAGACCATGGAGCTTGTGGTTTTCGCCCCTTACAATCTGATCAAATAGAGCATCACACAAGATCTCCCTCCTCTCGTACAGTGATGCAATGTCAAGAGCTACTAAAGCCTCAGCGTAGGATAAGTCAGGTTGAATCATCCGCAACGCGCGATTTTGCAACCTTTCCATTTCATTAGACAGATATTGCGGCAAAGAATAATGAAAAACTGGGCATGCATATTCTAATACAGGGCGTATACATGTTGTACAGAAAAGTAGCATATCCTCAGATGGAACTTTAGCGCGCTTTAGCTGTTTTAGGAGGTACAGACGCTTCGCAGCATTTTTGCATATAGATTCTACATTAGCGATATCTACTGCGAAGGATCGTGCATCATACTTATTTAATACCGCAGTTCAAAATATATGAACTTCATATATTCATTGCAAAGGTACCGGTCTCGGAAAAAAGAAATTTCTGCACACATTCAAATCTCACAGCACTTTTTTTATGGGATATCTTTCTCTGTTTTGAGTCATTCTGGTATTTTCTTAAATCATGACTTTGATTATTTCTTTTTCAATTCGTTGGAATAATCACAAAGGGAGAGTCCACGTTTACCAACATTAGACAACAGTGTTAAGTGGGCGAAAAAAATTAAATGGTCAGCTGCCTCTTACCTTTTGCTAGAAATATTGAGTTATATATATAATTAGCGAAACCAACACAATAACTGTTGAAGATGCTCTGTACTATAAGCCACACTTTGTACGCATATGGCATCACTCAGCCCTTTAAGTATTTTTGATGACCAACATCTGTATTCATTTTAAGTTACTTATAACTTTCAGATCGTAGACCTAATGACGATTTCATTTTCCTGTTTTGTCATCATCAGGTATCTGTCAAATAACAAGTTGAAGAGTCTGCCAGAAGGAATTTTTAACATCCTTTTCAAGCTGATACATGTGTGAGTGAAATGGTTTTTTAACAAAGGAGATAATTGGGAACAACCAAATGATCATTTTTGTGATATTGTTTACAAAAGCACAGCCGTCACGGCTCAAATAAACTGGATTTTTCCAGCTTGACTTTGTGAATCTGATTCGATGAGTCTGATTCGATGAAGAACAGAATGCTATTTTATGCAGTTGATGTGCTTTGTTAAGTAATGGTAAGATACTTGGGGGTTTAAATGTTTAAAAGCTCCAATTTTAATAGCAGCCTTAACAAGCATCTTGTTTTTTCTTTTTGCTGGATAAAGTATCAGTTTTTAACATATGATAACCATTAACCAACGGATGCGCAAGTGATAACGCTGATAATGATACTAATAATAATACTAGTAATAATCATAGCAATGATGATAAAATAGTAATAGTAATAAAAACAGTAAGAAAAGGGGAAGCCACTACAAAAGTAAACAACAGTTTTGAAAGTTCTTCTCCAAAAGCCACTGCAAAAGTAAAATTCTATGAAACACTTTAGCTGATAATTCTATTATTAGGGAATTCCTTGTAACTGTGGTGATTTTTTCAGGGATTTGTCAAACAATGAACTCAGATATCTGCCACCGTACATCTTCAGAAACATTACAGCGGTAGAATTTCTGTGAGTAAGATTCTCATGGACATAAAAGATTGAAGAGTAACTTCTAAAGATTTTCTTGAAAACATCAAATGCGGTAAATATAACAGCTTCCTAGTTTATGACAACTCTAATAATAATCTACTTTTAGATGACAAACGTTTTTGTCTCCTTTATATGTTGTACATTATGTTGTTGTACTGGAGGATCAAACCACCCCAATAAGTTTGTAATTTGTAACAGGAGATGGATCATAAATCATTTTTCAAATTCAGCTTAAACAATAGGCCTTCCTAAGGCGCTTGGGAATAAACTTAGAAGTTTTCGATTTTGCTCTTGAGAGCATTATACTTATGTCTGATGTTTTTCTTTAAGTAAAGAGCTATTTTATTGGGAAAAGAAATGCCATTGCCTCGCCTGAACTACAGTAGTGACTAAAAAGCAGTGTTAAAGATATCACTCCACAGGTACACCTGCGTATATCAGTCTAAGCTTTCCTTGTTTCTTTTTTCAGGAAAATGGACTACAACAAGATTGAGAGGCTTCATGAAGATCAATTTCAGGGCTTGGTAAACTTGTCCGAATTGTAAGTACACTCAGAGTTGAAACCTTGTCCCAAGATGATCTGACTCGCAAACCACATAGCCCCTCAACAGCTCTTTCAAATTTATCAACTCAGTTGATAAAACCGAAACTACAACATTAATGTAATGTTAACTCCAACACCGCTTAAATGTGATGTGCAACACCCAATTGAAATCACATTATGTTACTAAAATTATGTATTTATCTTTTGTTCCTTTCACCTGTTTAAGATATCTCTCGGAGAACAAAATTGAGGCTTTGCCAGATAAAATTTTCGAGGGCGTCAAAAACCTCAATGCTCTGTGAGTACGGTTAATTACAAAGAAAAAACATGCTAGGATGTTTAAAGTGATGGGGAAAGTATAATAGAAGCATTTAAAATCTGAGATCTTACTTTAAAAATTTGAATATGAAGTAGAATAGACAGTGCAAAAAGAACTGCTTATTTAAACATACTTTTAGTGAGCAAGGGTGGATATTAGTGAAATGCAAACACACATAGTTGAGAACCAGATAGTTTTACAGCCATTCAATGCAATTTTATGAGGAAAATGACATTTGTAAGAAACTGTCTACCTACTAATTGTAAGTGATTATGTTCTTTATTTCAGCGATATCTTCGGCAATGAAATACAAAACGTTTCCATCACGACTTTCAGCTATACTCATAAATTGCGATTTTTGTAAGTTCACGGCAAATTACAGATGCTTATCTAGACACCAAAACTTTTCTATTCCTTTTTTATTTTTTTGGACGGCCTATTTGAACATTAATAGGTACTTATTGACGATCTCGGTCGAACCGGAAGGAAAAATATTTGCCTCAAGAGAGCCAATTATTTCCCAGTCCAGCCCGACCTCACTCTGTCAATAAGCATTTTATCACATGACCTCTGACTGATTAAGTTTTAAAAAATACCAAAAAGTTTCTTTTAACTTAAATAGGACTAAATAGACCAGCGCGCGAGGGAAATCATAAAAACAATGGTTTTTATTTAGGGATTGCACGAGTGGAACCGGACGGGTCATATGATAACATAAATGCTATTCTTAGAAATACACTTTTTGAAATAAGTCAAATATATTTTGTTAAACGAATTACGATATATATCGACTTAATTTTTGATTAATTATTACTCAAAACTGCAGGTTCATGCATTACAACCTGATGGCTGAGCTCCCCAAGGGAATTTTTACCAGGCAGTTGAAGCACATTATCAGAGTGTAAGACTCGGTCCATAAAAATCATTTCCTTCAATCACATCTTTTCTTAAATAAAAGCCTATCATATTAATCAATTAAAAATTATTAATTGAATTCAGATAATTAACGATTAAGGTGTCTAGCGTAAATCACTTAGTTTCCCATCATTTTATGTAAGCATATGCTTGTTATTGATGTTCAGCGATGTAATAATAAAGTGTATTTTTTTTTTCATTCCAGAACTTTGGATACCAACCTCATGTGCTGCCACCTCGATCTTTTCAGGCAGGATGCCGATTGCGACTATTCTTTCAATGACAACTTCGCAAGCTGTCACTCTATGTTCCGTAACCCTGCTCCAAGGAGAAGTCTTTGGGTTGTTGGTCTTCTTTCGTTGTTTGGATCTTTGTTTGTTGTTGGGTGGCAGTATTTTTACCCTGATAATAATGTGGTCCAGTCTATCATGCTGGTGAATCTCGGAATCTCAGACGGCATCATGGGTATTTACCTTATCATTATAGGTATAAAAGACCTGCAATGGTCAGGAGTATACTACCTACACGACTATGAGTGGCGCACTGGTTGGTTTTGCCATTTCAATGGCGCCATGTCTGTCTTTTCAAGTGAGGTGTCAGTTATGATGATCTCTCTGATTGCATGGGACAGGCTCAAGAACATTGTGTTTCCCTACACTTTTGCAAAAATGACACCAAGGCAGACTCGTATAATGTGCGCAGTCATCTGGCTGGTGGGAGGCGTTATGGCATTCCTTCCCTTGTCTGGAATGCACTACTTTGGTGACTGGTATTATGGCAAGAACGTAGTGTGCTTGCCCCTGCAGCTTTCCCCGCAGCTACAAGAAGGCTGGGAATACTCCACTTCCATCTTTATCGTTCTAAATTTTTCTCTTTTTATCTTCATTATGGTGGCTTATATTGCCATCTTGTTGAAATCGTGGTCGTCAAGCAGACGGCTTGGTGCACATGGAACTGTGCGTGAAATACGAGCAAGAGCACAAAGTGCACAGGCCAAAAGAGAAAGAGCACTTGCCAGAAGGGTGTTCTTCATCATTCTGACCGACTTCTTGTGTTGGATACCAATCATTGCTATCGGCATCAAGTCTCACGTCGAGAAAACATTTGATCCCCCTGGTGATCTGGCAGTGTGGATTGCAGTGTTCGCTCTGCCGATCAATTCAGCTATCAACCCATTGCTGTATACGCTTTCTACTCCACAGGTAACAGGTCTATTTCATTTTCGCTATTGAATAGGACATACTGTAATGTTCAAATTTGCTCTGGTGTCAGGGTAGGCTGGGAACTTAATTTTGTAATTGTGACGATTGACGTAGAAAATCAGAAATGAAAAAGAGTTGATTATGACCATGGAGACCAACGTGAATATAATAGAGATTATTCAAAAGTCTCACACTAACTATCCCATAAATTTCTGATGTGTAGGTGCAAGCTATACTGAAACCAAAACTGAGGAAGCTGTGGTCGAATGTTCGATCTTTTTTCAACAGAGGGCAAAATCAAGAAGGTACAGTTTGATGTTCCATTTTAAAATACCATAATAACAATAATGGTGCTTCACACCTCGAATTTCCAATTTTTTACGCCTGTGGCGTACAAAAAGGAATCAAGAGTGACTCTAAATGTGTGGGTAGAAATGGGGGCAGAGCAGGTTTCATGGGGGGGGGGGGGAGTGGGGGCGTTGCTAGTTGAAATAATTATTTCTGATCGATTTCTGATCGATCAAAGCCATGTTCTAGGAGTATTGACGCAAATTGAAGCCATTTGTCAAACCCTTTTGAATAAGAATGGTGCTGAAGTTTGTAAATTATTATCAAAATATAAAGGAATCAACCTCTGTCTTAAATTTCAATGTAAGATTATTACAAATCTGACTTGTAGAATGAGTTTTGTGTAATAAAGGTTTGGAAAAGCCTGACAGTGGCTTATTCTCTGTTTGGGGAAGACCAAGTCATTTTTTTTGTTTGTTTTACAACATAGAAGAAGCAGACAATGATCAGCAGGGACAGGCTGGAAATGAAGATGCACACGCTATCAACGAAGAGGGTAATAATCAATCAATCAATCAATCAATCAAGTTTGTTGTCTTTACGCGAGGCATGGTTACCAAGTTGCCCGAGCCAGAGGCTCGTGTACAAAACGTAAGACTATAAAAAATTATGTTCGGATAATAATATAAATATGGCGATAAAAAGATAAATCATATCGATATTGTTAATAAGGTTGATCAATGTAATTACACATGAAACACGTCTTATCTACCTTGGAAATTTTTCGCGTAACAACCTTTCCATCATTTTTTTGCGTGCATTAGTAATCCTGATTTTTTTCTTTCATTTCTTCCTCGTAGGAGAACATATTGAAATGCAAGTAATAGAACATCACGATATTCCAGAAATGGAAGCCCCTCAATTGCTTGCTCCGCAACCAGGCGAGTGCTCCATCTGTACACTTACTTTCAGACAGCACGTTGTAAATAGTGAAGTAAAACCACCTAATGGGAAACATACCAAGGACATTATTCGACCCGAAAAACTTTCAACCGTGACACTGATGTTGATGGTTATGCCATGACTGACTTTGCAACATAACTTACTTGGCATGTATATCTAGTCTATTTTAAATGTACCAGAATATTTGCTATTTCAAATTGAAATACCTAGAATAAAACCACAGCATTCCTTTTCTGTTCTGGTACATTATATATGTGCATTTTGAGAGAAAAAAGATTGAAAAAGTTTTTCCATATGACATAAAGGTGCCTAAATTTGGCGTTATCACTTTTGGTTGATGACTGCAAGAAGAACGAATAGTTTAACCAGCTTTGTTTTTCTTCAGATACGTTTAAATTTTTGCTGAAACTTTTCCTTAAGGACTTTTTACCTCTACTGGTGAGATGCCCCTCCCTTTCCTTTAGCAACCTGTACATGCCCAGTGTATCATGGGAAAAAGATACCCTCGTCCCACATACGATACGGGTGTTGTAAATGAATGATATCTATTTATTACACGACTCGGGCAGCCAGAGGGCCAATAACTAAAATCAACCAATCAAAATGCTCTATTGCCGGTCCAATATTCTCTAAGTGTTGGACCGGGCACTGTCCCGAATGGTCCCGAATGATACCGCACTTGTGTTGCTTTGAACTTCAGTCGTATAATAAATCTCTTATTAACCAAGCTTGCTCGGGACCGTACTAGAAGAATATCGGCCCTCAGTCTTTTTTGTACGGACCTCACTGCGCTCGGTCCGTACTGTCAAGACCTCGGGCCGATATTCTCCCAGTACGGCCCTCGCGCTTGGTTAATAAGATATAAATATTGATAATGATCATTATGTTTTGAGTTTTTGGTTTTATTATATGATAAATAACTCTAACTTAAAAATATTCCTTAACTTTGTCGACAGCGATGGAACAAGCCTGTAGAGGGGATGAAAGTGCATCTTCCTCAGGTGTTATTACTTCTTAATTGAAATAAGACTCAATCTTGCAGATGTAAATATGAGCTGTGTAACATAAGAAGTTTATATCCATCGAGAAATTAGATAATTCATCGTGATTTCTATAACTTTCGGACAATTTTTTACGCTCGCACGCATCCAGTTCTGAATGTAAAGCTTACAGTTAAACTTGACCGAAGTATTTCAGGTCTTCTTTGTTTTTGGTCGGATAGCTTAGTTGTACATTTCATCAATCAATAAATAATAGAATATACATGGATATTACCCAATAGAAAATGAAATTGTTTAGTAATGTATTCAAGAAGAAAACATGAACCAAAAGCCTCATGACATGGTTTACTCTACTTGTTCCTTGAAACAGATTATGAAGATGGTTTTGACATCCGACCAGCCACTAAAAAGACTGTGAAAGGTAAGGCCTTTTCAATTTTACTTCTTTTTAAAGCAAAATATACTACTTCATAAAACAACGAATCAAGGAATGTCTTGCATCACCCAAAGTATTGGCTGGTGCTACCGAGCTGGCGCACGGAATACTCGATTGTATTCTTTCTTTTTGTATCATACCGCGGACAAGATTGGTATTCCATATTATTAACGTTATAACCAGCAATAAAATCAGTGTATTCACGAGAGTAGCTTCGTATTTCCTCCTTCTCTTACTGAACCAAAAAGATCATCGCAATTGAAAAACTTCTGATTGGCAAATTTGCCTGTTGTCAGAGAAATGTTAAACTTGCAGTTAGAGGTATTCACGTCAAAGGTGCTCTCAAATAAATGCCTTCCGAGAAAATGAGCAACACCTGTTTGAAACCTTCGAATGATCACTATCAGTGAGGATGAATTTAAGTAAAATAATCGTATAATTATATTGTGAGATTTGAGGCTTTTCAGGCATGTTTTCTAGAGCTGTTCCTACTCTAGTAATAGATTACCTTATTTGGGTAAGAAGTTATGTTTATATCTAAACGTATCATGACTTGAATAAGTTTAGTACTTAACTTTTGAGCCTTTACGAAACAACCAACACGTTAGTCAAATGAAGCGTGCTCTCTATCTTGTTGCAGCTACTGTTCACCATGGAGAAAGCCAGTACCGACAAAGAAGACGAAAAGAAGGTAATTAATTGTCGATAAAAACTAACGGTAAAAAACTACGACGTTTCGAAGTCTGCATGACCTCATTATCAAGTAAAATGTTAAAACTGATGTAAAATTGTAGCTCAGAGATTATATACAAATAAAATGTGATAACTTCATTAGAATAATGAGCGTTCATTGTTATTGGTGTCAGATCGTGCAGTATATGTTTAAATAAATACTTTTGCACGTATTTATTTAAACATATACTGCACGATCTGACACCAATAACAATGAACGCTCATTATTCTAATGAAGTTATCACATTTTATTTGTATATAATCTCTGAGCTACAATTTTACATCAGTTTTAACATTTTACTTGATAATGAGGTCATGCAGACTTCGAAACGTCGTAGTTTTTTACCGTTAGTTTTTATCATCAAATGTATTTCTAAACATTCTCTGATTAGAATTAATTGTCGACTATCATTATTTAAGTGGGAATGCCTACACATCGATATAAGATTCTGATATTGAGACTTAGTTCTATGAAGGTTTTATCTTACCTAGAAATAAATATCATAATGGATCTACAGACAAAGAAAAATTTAGGTCATTGGTGGATAAGTTAGGCGCATGAAAGAGACCTTTTTTATGACGGACAGTAGTTGTAATTGTACCTTTTAGCTACTGACACAAGATTCAAAAGATATCGCGATTATTGGGCGTTTAATCGATAGGACCTTGACTTAAATGATATAAAGAGCCATGAAAAAATTCTGAAGGAAAGTGAGAACCGGCTTGTCCTTTTTTGTCTGCGATGAAAACGTTACCGGGACTGTTACATGTAGGTGAAGAGTATACACTCATCACAATAATCCAGGACCAGAAATTAAAAGCCCTTTAATGAAGATTTTTAAGAAGTGATAGCACTCCAAGGCTGACTGTTTAAGCTCTCTTCAAAATTGAGGCTACGTGCTGTCCCTGGTACCCCACCCTGAATTATCGATAGTTTCGTGGAATGCAAATGATCAAATTTATATATTTTTATGAATGCAATCGTTTTAAAACCTATTTATGCAGTTCAAGAAGGAAAAAGTAGGCCTGAGCCTAAAAAGCCCGCAAGGAAAGGTAAAAAAATGAATTGATTGTTTCGAAATGAGAATTTTCTTAACATATATTGCATTTACTCCTGCTCACAGTGCAAGTTGTTCATGAACTTGACAGCTGGCCAACTGGGGCAATTTGCCCGCCTATAAGCGGGCAATGGGTCCACTATGTAGATCGCTTCATTTCTTTTTTTTACAGGAATTGTTGTAGCTTATACAGTGACAGTGAGAGTAATTCTCAGTTTAGTCCATTACATAACCTTATTCTAACTTTGCTTTATTAAAGCTGGTAAATCTGAGGAGCAGGTGGAGAGTGAAGAGATTCCAGGGCCCAGTGACAAAGGTAAAGGAAAGGGAATGGTTTTTGATTGGTCGCTCAAGAAGTTGAGCCACTTTATGGGCTATCGAGGCCTCACTTTTACTTGGGCAGTCTCTGGAAAATATATTGAAGAAATTGGTTAAGAATTAATAAATTTTTTGTAACACTTAAGTAAAACGAAAGATGGAATTATTAAGTAGTAATTCAGTATTTTATCAAATAAATAATTTTCTGAAGAACCTAAAAAAAGAAGGTAATAACTGACTATTCCTGCAAGTAGAAGTGTCTAACACCGATAGACCATTGTGAAATTCAAAATTGCCTAGTATTATTTAAAGCGCCATTCTGCTTTGAATTAAATATCACAATGGATCTGTAAACAGAAAACAAAAGTGACCGTAAGGCGATAAAAGCTCGCACCTGACTGTTTACACTCTCTCGAGTATTCCGGTTATGAGCTGTCCCTGGTGGTTCCTTACCCAGAATTCGCAATCCCTTTATTAAATGCAAGTAGTCAGATTTAAACAATTGGATTAAAGCCATGTACTTTAAATCTGTTTGTGCTGGTCAAGAAGGAGAAAGTAAGCCTGAACCTGCAAAACGAACCGAGAAAGGTATAAGAAATCAAATGATTTAATGGAACTGTACATCAGTTTTTGACATGTGTTGCATTTCTTTCTGCCCCCAGTGCAAGGTTTTCATCATCTTTGCGACTAACTAAGCCAGTTTATCAATTTTTTGGTTTGATAGCAGGCAGTCGGCCGGGCTATCTATTACTACCTCTGTATCTAGATGAAGACAAATGTGTTAGCCTAAGCAGTGATAGTGACTGTAATTGTTAATGAAATCCTATACAACTTTATTAACAACTTTGCTTTCACGCAGCTGGTAAATGCGAGGAGCAGGTGAAGAGAGAAGAGATTCCTGGGACGAGTGACAAAGGTAAAGAAGAGAATAGCTTTTGATAGGTCATTCAAGATGTCAAGGCTTTATTTCAGTCATTGAAGAATCTCTTTTACTTTGGCTGTCACTAGGATAAGTTATAGTGGAGAATTAGTTGAAGATTAATCACTTTTTAAAACGCTTTAGTAAAAAAAGTCAAAGGACTAGTACAAATGTCCTTTTATTAAAGAAATAAATATCTTAGGAAAGTATAGAAGAAAGGAAAGTAATAGTTGACAACTAATTCAAGTAAAAGTGTCTACAAACCGATCGAAGGTTCTGAAGATTGAAATCAATTTAAATGATTGGATTAATGCAATCCACTTTAATTCTATTTGTGCAGGTCAAGAAGGAGAGAGTAGGTCTGAGCCTACAGAGCCTACTGAGGAAGGTAATAAGAGTGAATTGCGTTTCAGTAACTTTACTCTGTCCAACATATGCTGCACTTATTCCCGCATACAGGGCAAGCTGTTTATGAACATAACAGCTGGCTGGGCCAATTTTCTAGCTTGATAACGGGCAGTGGGACGGATTTTCTATCAAGACTCCTGTATCTATTTGATGGCATATCTTAGACTATGCAGTGACTGTGGCGGTAATTCTCAATGAAATCTCATCAGTAGCTTTAAGGGTCTCCATATTTCATCCTAATTAACAATTTTGCTTTGACGCAGCTGTTGAATCTAAGAAGCATGATTAAGGTAAAGGAGAGAGGGTGGTTCTTGATTGGTCACTCAGAGGGTTAAGGTGTTAACATGTGCTATGATATCAACGGGTACCTTGGGCCAATTTTCTGGCTTAACAGCAGATCATGGGCCGGGTTTACTCTGCAGACCACTTTATTTAAATATTTGACGGCATTTTTGTCAGCCTACACAGGAACAGTGACTATAGTTATGAACAGTACTTCATTAAAACTAATACCTCTGCTTTAACGCAGCTGGTGAATCTGAGGAGCAAGTGGCAAGCGTAGAGATCCCATTGCCTGGTGACAAAAGTAGGTGGTTTTGATTAGTTATTAAATATATTAAGGCATTTTATGAGTTCTTGAAGCATCCCTTTTGACTTGTTAGGAGCTGGACAAATTCTAGTTGAAAACTGGTTAAGGACTAATGACTTTTAAAACACTTAAGTAGAGAAAAGAATGAACTATCAAGTACCAAAGTAATTTTTTTTCAAATGCATTATTTCTGAAGTTGAAGAAGAGAAAGCACTTAAACCTGACATGGACTTCGCAAAAGAAGGTAACATTCCTCATAAATTAGCCAACATAAGGTAAAAGTGGTCGACACAATGCTTCAATCGATGACGCTTAATCACTCCACCTTCTTGCTTAAAGTAGCCTTTAAGTTTTCAGATCCACATCAGAAGTGACCTCATTGACAGATAAAATAAACACTTGAGTATTATTACACTTTCTTGTAATGGAGGGTGAAAACCTTTCTTAAAATACTGCTATTTATAATGTGGAGCTGTCTCACTTTTTTAAGCATTTTTAACGATACAGATATTTTCACAAATACAGAAAACATAGCCACCTTGTGGTACATCTCTTTAAATAGAAATAGTGTTTATGACTTTGTGGACCTTAAATTTCAAAACATTTCAATACAGACCAGCTACAATTGTGTTAGCGGTAATCAGTTTACAATCTCTTGCAACAATACAGTCAGATTAAAGTAACTTTTAAAATCAATATTTCTTTCTCATTTCGAATTCCATCCAGGGGAAGAAGAAATGTTTGATACCAGGCTTTAGCTCTCTGTTTTTGAACCAAGGTAAATATGTATAAAGTTTGTCTTAATTATTATACTAAATACCGCTGACTGGAGGGTTATGAAAAACTGCCTAATGAAGTTGTGTTTTGATTAATATCCTATAAAGCTTATGGGATTAGTTTTAGGTTTGAGATGTCAGATGAAAATCTGCTCAAGTTTTGTTGTGATGCATGGACGTTTAAATACATAACAAGTTGGTTTTTGATTACTAGAACTTTCAGTTTTTTGAACCTCTCTATAATCTGAATCAAAACTGACTTCCTTTTGAAGTCAAACAGTGTAACTGTTAAATAGTTTTTTAACTTCCTGGTAATGAAATCAATTTCAAAATCGACAATTGACTGCATCTGCAGGGCCTGCAATGATCAAAGCTACGTTTGGCGATGAAGACTGAAGGAAGCGTAATGGGTTCTAGTTATGATTTGTTCCTTGTATTTTTTCGAAGTCGCTTGACATGTTTTTTTTTTTTTTTTCATGCATCCCAATCACTTTTGCCAGTAAGAGTAACAACGTCTCTTCCAAACTGATGAATTCATCCTCTTACTACGGTGATGGATGATTTGAAAAACGTCTGACCAAAAACGTTTCTGGGTGTCTAGTAGGCTGCATGAGTACTCTCGACTTCATATCGAGGGGTTTCAATGGGGTGAACCTTAGTCATTAGGCGTAAAAATGGAAAAATCATAACCGTTTGTCGTAAAAAAGTTCATGGTAAAAAAAATTATGATAAAAACAATGGAGTTATACTTCATATCCAAGGGTCTCTATGGTTGACGTGTTAACCATTGGGCGTAAAAATTGGCCAAAATAAAGTTCACTGTTAGCCGTAAAGGCCATCACCCCACTGAGACCCTTATATCTGCCTAACTGTCAGCTTAACTATCTGCCTGACTATCTAATGGACGGTCTACCTGCCGGTCCACTTGACCATGCAATCTTAAACCAGTGTGTTCTTTCTCTTTGCCCCAGATAGCGTCCAAGGACCATATATATACCACTAGTAAAGAAATGTTGAGTTCTGGAAAGACAGAAAAAAAGTTGAATAATTCAATAGATAGAGCAGACTGATTGTAGTAATCAACAAGTATATCATCTGTGGCGTAGTAAGTGAAATAATATTTTCGATTTCTTAACTTTAATCAATACTTTAGTGGACATGTTGTCTGAGCTCTTTATTGTATGTTAACAAGGTAAAGTTAGCGTAGAACATCTTGAACAATAATTGATAAGCGTGTGATGGCAGCTTTTTCTTCGTTTTTGTTTTATTTCAACCTTTATTTTTTTGTCAATTATGACATATATAATAAGCTGACATCTTAATTCTGTTCCTTTTGGCACATTTCCACATACTAGAGTTTTTATAGTTATTTAGAGTTTATTCCTAGTTTTTTAGTTTATTCGTAGTTTTGATATTTCATATATTGATATTTTATAAAGTTTATTTGTAGTTTTAATAGTTGATTTGTAGGCTATATAGTTTTATTCGTAATCTATACGGTTTATCTGTAGTGTTTACAGTGTATTAGTCGTTTTTAATTGTTGTCATCATTTTATAGCTTATTCGTAGTTTTTTGTAGTCTACCCGTAGTATCTACAAGTTATTCGTAGTTTTTTTCAGTTTAGTAGCAGTTAGTATTGCTTCTTCGTAGTTTCTATAGTTTATTCGTAGTCTTTGTAGTTCAAACGTAGTCTATATAGGTTATACGTAATTTTCATAGTTCTTAGTTTTTATAGTTTAGTCGTAGTATTTTGCAGTTTAGTAATAGTTCTTATAGTTTAGTCGTATATTTTATAGTCTATTCGTAGTCTACATAATTCATGCGTAGTTTTTATACTTTATTCGTATTTTTTCAGTTAAGTCCTAGTTTTACAGTTTTTCGTAGTCAACATAGTTTATTCGTAGTTTTTTAGTTTACTCGTAGTTTTTTTAATGTATTCGTCATTTCTATTGTTTCTTTGTAGTTTCTACAATCTATTCAGTCTATATTATATATGTAGTTTTAGTTTATTCGTAGTTTTCATAGTTTGTATTTTTCAATGGCTAGTTGTAGTTTTTCTAGTTTGTTGTAGTTTTTCTAGTTTGTTGTAGTTTTTCTAGTTTCGTTCTAGTTTTTATAGTTTAGTTGTATTTTGCATAGTTTAGTCGTAGTCTGTATAGTCTAATCGAAGTATTTCTAGACTACGAATAAACTGTAGTTTACATTGTTCATTCATGGTTTTTATAGTTTAATCGTAGTTTCTCATGGTTTAATAGTGGTCTATATAGTTTAGTTGGAATTTTTTTTAGTTTGGTCGGAGTTACTATAGTTTAATAGTACTTTCTATTGTTTATTGGGAGTTTTTTTTTATAGTTTAGCCATAGTTTTTATAATTTATTCCTAGTTTATGATATATTAGTAATATTTCTTATAGTTTATCGGTGGTCTTTATAGTTTATTGTTAGTTGTTATTGTTTATTGGTAGTTTTTTGTAGTCTATGGTAGTTTTATAGTTTATTGATAATGTTTATAGTTTAGTGGTAGTTTTTATAGTTTATTGGTAGTTTCCATAGTTATTCGTAGTTTTCATAGATATTTAATAGCATACTTATAATCTAAATAGATCATTTCTTAGCGTTTTTTAACTCTTTAGCAAGCACAATAGGTGAATTAGTCCGAGGCTACGTCGATCGTTATGTGGCGCTGCAGATTATATGGAGGACTTAGAAATTTTAATGGTTAAGAGTTCTGTGGTAAGTGGTTTGGCAGCACATCAATCTAAATAGCTCATATCCGTATGTATCGAGTCGCTCAATATCATTTGAATCTCTAGCGAAAAAAGGTGAAAATATAACAAAAAAAGAAAAAATTGCTGAATAGGATGTCAGTCATTCGAGATTTGGTAGTATAATGATGATCTAAATAATTAGTTTTTAGAATTTTTATGACTGGTTAGCGAGCATTATAGCAATTCAGACGTTTTATCATGAGTGCAGATTCACCAAATAACTTAATTAACGTTTGGTTAACGAATGACCAGTCAGTTATAAAAATATGTATAGTTTATATGGGCAACTCGCTTGCGAGTATTCTGCACTCCTACTACCTTTCCAGTTGTTAAATTTCATTGTTATCTCTACTTTAGTAGATAAAAATAGAGTAATGAGTAACATCGATGAAAGTGTGGGAAAAGGAAAACAGGAAATATGCAGGTTAGGACGCCGCTTATCAGAGTTTTGTAGTATATAGTGATAATCTAAATAGCTTGTTTATTGGAAGTTTCATAACTTGTTTGTGAGTATTATAGTCATGAGTTACAGTGACGTTCATTGATATTACGTTTACGTTATTGATATTTCACTCAAAAAACAAAAAAGAAATTTAAAGAAAAAGGTCTAAGAATACCGCTAACTTAGATATTTCGTGGAGTTTCAATGTCTAACCTTGTAGTTCATATCTAGATTTTTTAAACTTATATCGAGAATTCTAGTTCATTGTAGCATGTGGTATTCAAGCTGTTGGATAACTTTGCACAAATGTGATCAACGACATGGCTTTTACAGTAATTTAAAATATCTTCAACATGACAATGGTTTTGAGAGGGAAATGGCGGAGTTACGAAAACTGTACCAAGTACGTATGAAGTTGTGAATGGGGGAGTCGTGTTTACTGTAAACCAGAGCCTCAAATAAAACAACTTTTAGACCTTATGCTTGAGTTTATTTTCATTCTCTCCATGTCTCGCTTGGGACTTATCTACAGGGTGGATAGTGCGTCGCAATGCTGTTCGTGTCAAATAAACCGTGTAGAATGGTTTTCTTTATCTCCCAACCTTAATGGGAAGGGGCAGATAGACGGCCTAGAATTCCAAGTGAAGCCGAGCATTTGATTTTTATCAATTGAAATTAGCTAGAAGTTATCTGAAAGATGTTACCCGTTTTCGGTGCTTTTCAGGCGAGGTGCGAAGCAGTTGTAGGGAGTGTCTTGTCCCCTATCCTTTTTTTTTTTTTTTTCGATTTTTGCTCTATAGAACTTGAACTTGAACTTTAGTTTTATTTAGACAGTAAATCTATCAGATAAAATAATACTATTATTACAATCTATTATTACAATTACATTCCACTTTAATCTATATAAACATGATCTAAAGTTTAAAAGTGAAATAGAAAAAATAAAGAAATTCTGCTTTACATAGATGCCGTGTGCGTTTTGTCGATTCAGACGAAGAAGCAATGGGGTTGTTTAAAGTTGGCTGTTGGATTAGTCGCATTCGAAAACATTAGCCTTATTAATTAGATGATTGTAACTGTGTTCCACCCAGGCCGCCGTAATTAATTTAGCTCATGAGCCACCTTCACGGTCAGTGGCCAGTGCAGTGAACACGGGCTACTAAGAGTCGTAACAACTTCGTCACAGCTACCATCTCTAAATTTACAAGCACTTTGGTAACTGTTTCTCAGCAATCCCAAGTGGATTTGTAGCGTTTTTATTTCATAAGTTGCACCTTCACACTCAGCTTCCTTTCCTTGCTGTTGCTTTAGCAAGTACGGATGAATGCCTGAGACCACAATTAATGGAGGTCTCCTCTATTAACTATGCTGGAACTCGGGCTTGTGGCTGAAGTGTGGGAATTTTCCACATCACTCATGGGAATAGAACTTCATCAAAGGTCTGGCTGGACACAGCAGAAATCCTTAGACGACCAAGGCACCTCATTTAAGCGATAATTTATATTGAATTGGAATTATTACTGTAAACTGATTTTAATCTACAGCAACTTAAGCCAAAATACCCAATAAATAAGGGTTCTGCTAAAGATTTTATTCTGATTGTTTATGGAGCTGTATGAACTCTGGTGGCATTAAAATAATCTGTACTCTCTGTTACCTTAGCCATTGGTTGATTAAATTCTTAACAGTTGAATTAAGTACTAATGATAATAATTTCGTTACCCCTAAACATTCCTTGCAATATATAGGTTAAATCCGTATCAAGCGAGCAGATAAATCAAAGTGTGAACACGGTAAAAAAGATCTTATCATCTAAGTTAAGGAACATAAACTCATCAGACATATCGGTTAGTATAAATCTACCAGCGTTGTATCAAAAACACTGCAGTTTGATTGGCTGTACTACTCGCTATATTTCTTTTTAATATAGTAAGGATGCAACATTATGTTTTCGGTGACGCAATCTCGGTGTCTCCTCTCCAATAGATCACAATTAAGAACCAATGAAAATGCGTGTGTAGACTAGTTTATTGAAATATCTGTGATGGCTAACGAGAAGAGAGAGTAGCCTAACAGTGAGGTCACAAAGAAAATTAAAAAAAAAAAAAAAAACGTGTACATTTCTTGAAGTTAAGTTTTGAACGATTATTAGAATGATAGCAAAAAAAGTATATTTGTTGCTTTTGATTCTTAGACGTGAGAACTGATAGACACCACGCCCTAAAAAACACAACACCCACCAAAAGTCCCAAGCTTATGATAAAATTGTTAAATAGCATGACATGAATTATAAGCCACTTAATGCCTGCTATGTTTTCAGATAATCAACCAAATATTTTACAATAATATACATGTACTATAAACTATAATTATACCACTTAATGTAAATTAACTTAACAGTCAGATCATCATCCACATCTCCTTTCACATGAATCAAGTAGCATTTAATGCTCGTTGTGTCGGTGCAGAAGACGTTGGTGACTATATGTTCCCTAACATAAATAACATATTTGATGCGGTGTTCCAACTATTAATTCTTTCTTGTCCACCCAAATGAACACCTTCAAGGTGTTCATTTGACCTTTGTACTCTTTACGCATACTAAGGCCTAAAGGGAGGAGTTGCTCCTCGGTAAGAGAACTCAGTTTTCCACAACTCAGGCGTGGCTATGTCAGGCTGTGTCGTTTCAAAATAAATTAAGAGATTTCCCCTTTTTCTGTCAAAAATCCACCAGAGAAGTAGAGAAAAAATTCAGAAGTTGACACATAGATCTGGGTTGGTGACTACTTGTAACTTGACCAACAAGTCAATTGGTTTAGCCAGTCATCTTTGACCATTGATAAATACAACAGGACATGTATCTGATAATGCTACAGCACCACCATGTTTTTGCTCTCACTACTTTCCCTCCCAAGCATGATTATCCTTTGCAAATAAAGACGAACATCAACTAGGAAATACTGCCTTGATAAACACCAATTTCCGATTGCAAACTACAGAGAAATTTACAGTCCATCAGTACATTACTCGGTTCGCTCGGAGGAAATGGGCTCAGCCAGGAGAAAGAAATTGCCCTTTCTGGGCTTAGCATACTTCAAAATACATTCTTAGCATTATCGTTGTGAAACATTCCCAGATTTCATCTCGGTCGTTCTATCAACAAGAGTTACTCCTCCTATGTTTTATCCAGCGTGTGCTTTATCGATGGTGGCTTTTTTAATAGTAGCCTTTTAGTCGGTGTTTTATGTGGTATACCAGTTCGTATGGACGGTATAACTTACATAATTTCAAATAAGCAGAAAGCGGCTTAAGCCGTTTTCTTTCGACGTTTCTTTTGTAGAAGAAAGTGGAAAGAAATCGAGGAAAACTTTTTCGCTGACGGCGAAATCCACGCTTCGTGCCTCGCGAACCGGTTCAGTTGATAATGATCAACCTGGGATCGTCGAACCTTTCTCGTTTGAGGAGATTAGTGAGAGCGGTTCTGGTCTATCTTCGTAAGAGAAAAGACATATTGCCAACATCCAGAAATGGGACAACACAAGAAGACAGTTGTATGATTCTTATGTGGAGGAATACTGGTTTCCTACTGACACAACATGTGTTTACTGCCTCCAAGAACCAGAAACACTGCGATGTCAATATGGTGGCCCTAAGCAGTACTTCTGCCTTGAATGTGGTAATATTTTACACAGTGCGAGGAACCATTTTCATGTCTTTGAAAAATGGAAAGTGAGTTTCGAATTGTAATATAAGTGGATTGAGTTTGTTGGTTCTCTACTCTGCTCTGAGAGGTTTTTCTCCGGGTACTCCGGTTCTCCCCTCTCCTCAAAAACCATCATCATTTGAATTTATTCAATTTAGAGTTTATTTGGATTTACACACGACCCCACAAGCTGTTCATTATTGTGTCTAAATAAAGGTGTTATTATAGTAAACGAACTGGATGGTCTTTTTCCGGGTTGTTTCCTAAGGGCGCGAGTCATAGCCCATGACCAGGGGTCCCTTAGGATTTTCTCTTTACTCTAGGTATCCACCACCTTTCTCAATATCCTTGCTGTCTCCAGTAACGTAGTCTTCTGAAGTAACGGAATACTAATTTTGACATTCAACCTTCCCAACCACTTGTCCAAGTTTTTTGCTACACTTCCCAATGATCCTACAACGATTGGTACCACCTGCACAGTTCTCCTGTACCAAATTCTTGCAATTTCTCTTTTAATTATTATTATTATTGGTATTATTATTGTTATTTTTATTATTATTATTATTACTATTATTATTTTTATTTGCATGTTCTCAAATATTCAAAATGGGGAACGATTGAACTTCTGTGCGACCAACTTTTGTTTGACATTATTATTCTAGTCCCTTTTTTGTAAGCTGATCTATTGTATTGCCTATCAATTATTAAGGAATAGATGAATAGAGTAGTTAAAAAGAACAAAAGTTTTAATTTTTATCCAAATGAAAGTTATACAATTATAAACGTGGTTTAATTATCAAACAAGATCTGCTGCAAAGAAAAACGTATATCTTCCTAAAGCAAAAACAAATTATGGCAAATTCAATGTCAAATCCATAGGTACAAAAATATGAAACTCAGTAGAGAAACTATTACAAACTGTTTCTTCTCTAAAAGTGTTTAAAGCTTGTTTCAAGGAAAAAATCCTGGATTCTTATTGATTATGTTTTTTCAACTATCAGAGATTTGCCATAATTGTGTAGTTTTTGTGTCTGTGTTGTGAGTCTGTGTTTTGTGTCTGTGTTGTGCGAGTATGCTCATGTCATGTTGGCGAAATACTCCTTTCATATTCTTTTTGTACCTTTAATTAATAAATAGATAAAGGTCCTAAGTCACCTCATTAGCTCTTTTAGTTATTAGTTAGGACCTCTACCTGAATGTAGTTATTTAATAACAATAAATATTTTGTAAATATGTACTTATGACTCATTCAAGGTAGAAATAAAAATGTTGTTGTTGTTGTGTAACATAGAGTATATTGTCAATTCAGCTTTCATGCTGTCTGTAGTGCAATGAATCAAAATATTCATTGTACCCCTTTTCATGTAGTTTTTATTAACCGAGTGGGAGGTCTGTGTGGGAGAATCTTGACCGAGGTCACCAGTACAGACCGAATACAGCGAGGTCTGTACCAGTGACCAAGGTCAAGACTCCCCCATACAGACTGACCTAGCTCGGTTAATAATATGGTTATTACATGGCTGAGTCTTATATGCCAATTTTTTATATACTTTGTACCTTTTTTTCCTAGACTGGTCTAGATGCTGATCTCGATGGAAAAATCTAGACCGCTTTCAATATTGACTTCAGCCAATTGATAAAATCTGTGAATTCGGTAGTTCCCAGTCTTCGTGAGACACAGCCATATAATAACTACCATTTATTAATATATTGCTGGTGTCTCTACTAAAAGTAAGTAATGCTATTTTATATTTTAATTAATTTCAGGAGGGGATGTTCACCCCTCATGTGGTCAAAGGATTACCATTAGGTTTCCAAGGCAACTGTGGATCAGGTGAAGCAAGGGACATTGTGTGTATTGATCAGTATGGTATGAGAATATTTAGCTTTGCACATAATAATCTGTAGCTGATGAAATGAAAAGGACCTTCGTTGAAAAGAAAGTTTAGACGAAGTAAAGAAATTCTTCAAAACTTAACTGAAAATTTGCTTTCCTGTGTAAGTCTTTGTCAGGCATGTATAATATAGCAAAGTGATATTCATTAATTACACACTTTTTGTTATAAAAGACAACCTAGTGTTGCTATAATTGCACCATAGTCATGTAGTACCCCATCGGCAGGTATAGCTAGAATTCAAGTGCGCACAATATTTTTTTTAAATTAAGTGGTTATACATATGAAAAGTCTCTTAGTAAATTATTCAGATTTTTTCTTGCTGCACAGGATGATGTTAATCCATTGTCCTTAATACACAACAGAACCTGTTACAGAGCAAGTCATTGAGATGTGGATTGAGGCAGAAGTGTCAACTGAAAGCAGTGATGAAGGTATTGGAGTTAATCTGTTTTCCAGTATGGTGAAATGTTCACTTTGGAGCTCTCACTCAAATCTGTAGATTTGAGTAGATAGCAAAAAGTAGGGAGCAGCATCTCAACAGAAGAACCCGGCTTCTCACGACTGTTCGGAACATTTCATTCTTTTATCAATCTTTTAAATGTTTTATCATGTGATATAACTGTGGTCATTAATATTAACCAGTTAATCGTAAATTGGTATGTGTTTTGAAATGTTTTTTTTTACCAAAATTTAGATTGATTACGTTAAATAGGTACAGTCATTAACTGGACCATGCGATGACCTGCAGTAATGGCGGATTTGTGATACAACGCCACAATGTGATCAGAGACCTGGAGGTGGCACTGCTTAGTACCGTATGTAAAGATGTGGAAATGGAGCCTCCCATGCAGCAGATTATGGGAGAAATTTTGAATAATGGGGCCAACACTTCCCAAGATGCTCGTCTTGATATTCTGTACGGATCCTTTGCGCCCCTGATCTTTAGTACCACTGGAAGGATGGGCACTGAATGCAAAATTTATCATAAACGCTTAGCTGAACTCATATCCATTAAGAAATGTGAAACATACTCTACCACTATCTCCTGGATTAGAGACAAGATCTGCCAGCGCTCTTACGATGCGCTCTCTTATGCTTAAGAGGTACAAGAAAGAAGAGAAGAACATTTGAAATATTCGATACAGATTTTTTAATTGACAATGCTATGGCAAATATAGGCTAGACATTTTTTAAAATTTTTTTTTACACTTTTTAGAGTAAGAGTGTCATTTCCCTTCTCATATACTTTTTTAATGTAATTTACTTTTATAAGGATAATTTCGATGCAAGTTTTCTGAAATTCTTTCAATACGAACTAGTAGTTGCTTTCGCGATTTTTATATGTAGGTCGCTTTTGTTATCAAAGTTAGTTTGGGTCTGATACGAGTCTGATCCTAGAGAACCGAATTATTATGATCATTGTTGTTGTTGTCATCATCGTTACTAACCGAAGCGTGTATCCAATAGCTTTTCTTAGATTTTTATCAGACATTTTAAGCCTTTTAACATGATTTTTGTAAATTTTTAGTGGTTATGGGAAATAAAGGATTATTATTAAAGTAACAGTGTTTTACATCAACCTAAAATGCTGACGTGAATAAGTTTGTTTTAAGCTGCAACAGAGTGTGGGTGTCACTGATTCTCTAATACGCTATTTAAATCTCATTCTTTGAAGTGGGATACTGTCATCACTATTCTTTCTTTCCATCTAATAAAACACTCCCTTAAAGCATTCAACAGCTGTGAAATGCAAACCAAATCAGGTGCAACAGGATGTTCATTACATGTGCTTTCTTTAGTGTAAAAGAGTTCATACCGATCTAAATTCTGACTAATTGCTGTAAAATGATTTCTTCACTTTAACAGTGCCTCAAAAGCTCCTTTATTTATGGTGCAGAAAGTGACAAGAGAAAAGTTTACCACATATCGCCCAGATCTGTGGAAAAACCGACAAAGCACATTGAAGCCTACCAGTCATTCAAGACAAAGAAAGAAAATTCCTGTTGAAGAGGTCGAACAGATGAAATGATTTTTGCTCTATAGAACTTGAACTTGAACTTTAGTTTTATTTAGACACAGTAAATCTATCAGATAAAATAATACTATTATTACAGTCTATTATTACAATTACATTCTTCTTTAATCTATGTTAACGTGATCTAAAATTTAAAAGTGAAATAGAATAAATAAATAAATTCTGCTTTAGATAGATGCCGTGTGCGTTTTGTCGATTCAGACGAAGAAATCGCGACAACTATTTCGAAAAGATTGAAGTGATTTTTCTTGCCGCAATTCAGGAGACAAGCTATTCCAGATAACCGCACCGTTATAGCTAAAGCTATTTTAAAGAAAATTGGTGCAGGGCAATGGAACAGCTAGTTTGTTTTCAGAGTTCCTTAGAGTATAAGGAGGAACATATTTAGTGAAAAGAAAACCAAGATAGTTGGGCGCAAGACCATGTATAGATTTATAGACTATGGTGGCCACTTGTATTTGTCCCTGAGTATCTAACCGTCTCCAGTCAAGTTGCTCAAAAAGAGGATCAGCGCTTTTGTCATAACTGGAGAAGGTCAGAATACGAGCAGCCCGGTTTTGCAACTTTTGAAGCTTATTCAGGAAAGACCCTTGTTACAATGCCCTCAGACCTCGCGGCAGTAATTAAAGTACGGTTGAACTAAGGCATTGAAAACGGACTCAAGCGTGGTTCGGTTAACAAAAGGCTTACAACGTTTAATTGCTCCAATGCCCGATGTGATTTTCTTGGCTATTTTTTCAATGTGCATATTCCATGCAAGGTTTTCGTCTCTATGCACACCCAGATATTTAACCAAGCTAACTTGTTTAATTATGTCACCACCTATGATTAGTTTAGGGGAAGTATCGTAAGTACCTATCCTTTGCCGCGATCCAATTAACATGAATTCAGTTTTAGATGAATTTAGAGTCATTTGTTTGCAGTGAGCCATGTATTAACATTGGATAGGTTGTGATTCATAACATCAGTGATCACCTCTATGTTGTTACTGGCGAAGGT
The DNA here is from genome assembly GCF_964205215.1 of Stylophora pistillata. NCBI lineage: Eukaryota > Metazoa > Cnidaria > Anthozoa > Scleractinia > Pocilloporidae > Stylophora > Stylophora pistillata. The sequence continues at coordinate 47,201,134 of NC_142520.1, read as the reverse complement.
CAGGTGAGTATCGTCGGCATACGTACGTGCAAGTGAACTAGACAGGAAATTATGAAGATCATTTATGTATAAAACAACAAGCGAAGGTCCTAGAATTGTTCCTTGCGGAATTCCACAAGTCAGAACTTGACTAATTGAGAGCGAACCATTTACGAAACATTGTTGACTGCGATCATCAAGGTATGACCCAAACCATTCATACGCGATACCGCGGATACCATATTCGAATAATTTGGACATAAGAATTGTATGGTCAAAGGTATCAAAAGCCTTTTTTAGGTCGAGAAAAACAACTGCATTTATACTGCCTTTATCAATGTTGAAGGCCCAATTGTTTGTGGCCTCCAACAAGGCAGTAATAGTTGGATGGAGCGACCGAAAACCAGATTGCTGGCTGGAAATCAAATTGTTTTCAGTGAGATAACCGTAAACCTGGTCGTAAGTGATACGCTCAAACACCTTAGCTACTATAGGGACGATAGAAATTGGGCGATAGTTGTTTAAGTCGGAGTGATCTCCCTCTTTGAAAAGTGGAATATCCTTTGCGCATTTCCATTCCTGGGGGAAAACACCTGATCTGATGGACTGATTAAAAATAGAACAGATAGGATCAGCTATCAGATCGGTGCACTCCCTAAAAAGTCGCGCAGATATCATATCTATGCCAGTGGCTTTCGATTTACAAAGCTTAGACAAAAGTGAGAACACTTTAGAAGGATTAATACATTTTAACTCTAAACGTTTGTCAGTTCCCTCAAGGTAATGTAGGTGTGATGGACCATTATTAGAATAAATCTGGCTGACTAGCTTGGGTCTGATAGAAGAAAAGTGATTGTTGAAGGCATCGGCCAACTCAGGAGGGCTGTAAATAGAGTTACCGTTGCTTTTGATTTCTTTTATGGAACAATTATTAGTTTTCCTCGACGTGAGCTCATTTACAATCCTCCAGGTCTGGCGCGAATTGCCTTCGTTTTCATCAAATGCCCTTTTATAAAAGAGCTCTTTTGCTTTTTTAATTTCGATATTAACTAGGTTGCGTCACTTTTTAAATTGTAGCCAGTCATTAGCATCCTTAGAACGCGATGCTTTCAATTTAAGAATATCTCTGTCATGTATTCGTTTCTTTAAGTAAGGTGTAATCCAAGGTGACTTTGAGGCGCGTGCCCGTTTTACATGAAGTGGGGCATGCTTGTTTACACATTCCAGGAATAGTTGTTTCCATGCAGCTCACATTAAATTAGGATCAGAATAGCTTTCGATGCTACTACAATCCTGTGGTGACATAAATCGTCACGAAAGGGATCAGAGTTAAAATTCTTAAATTTCCTTTATCTCATGGTAGTATGCTTATTCATTGTCGATTCTATAGAGGCTTTACGAAAAGCATAAACTAAACTGTGATCCCTGATGCCTATATGTGAGACCTCTGAGCAGACGACCCTATCTGAAGTATTTGTAAAAATTAGATCAATTAGAGTAGATGATTTGTCGGTAATTCTAGTATGTTCGATTATTAACTGGTCAAGGTCGTAAACTTCAGCAATATTAGATAAGATATTTGTACTTTTGTCAAACTTAGGCGCGGCCATATTACTATTCAGATCTCTAAGAGGCAATATTCGATAGTTTCTGAGTCTAGTTTTCCAATAAGTTCTTCAAATGGTCTAAAAAGGTCAATTGAGGAATCAGGGGGTCTATACCAGGTCATAACGGCAAAAGGCCTTGATCTGGGCTTCTTGATTTCGACAGTCAGAATTTCTATGTGTTCACATATTAGATCAGAGCGAACAGAATAATTGATTTCGGAACGAATAAAAAAACAAACACCCCCTCCAGACCTATCTTTGGAAGAGCGATCGCTACGAATAGATTCATAGCCAGAAATATGAATTTCATTAGCTTCTATTATAAAACCGCTTCTGGATTAGTGCAATGAGGTTGTCTTCCATACTGTTGGAGCTAACCCATGTCAATTTTAAATCAAACAAATTTTACACTTTTAAGTAGAGGAATCCATTACCTGAAGAAAGATCAGGAGTATGCTGTTGAAAGTTTAGGGATTTACATGAGAAGTTAGTTCTGTGGCACTTTCAGAGTTTTCTCAAGTCTTGTTGAAGTTCATTATGGGAGGGGAAGCAATTTAGAATGGTTTTTCTTATAAAATTAAGAATATTTTTACAGGAAGCATAGGTTGCCTATTGGGTTGAGAGATGATTTGATAAGATTTCAAAATCTTGAACAATTCAAAATGATATTGTTCATTGTAAGATCTAAACAATGCTTGCGCGAGGCAAGTTTACTTTTTTTAAACTATCTATTCAATTTTGAATTTAAACTAAAATTTGTCTTTGTTATTTCCATTCTTAAGTTATATTGAGCCTCTGATTCTGATTTTCTTGGTTTTAATGAGTCTTTCTTGAAATGTAAGCCTGAGCATTAATTTGATATATTTTTTCTTTAGTATGATACAGTCTAGATCTACATTGATATTTTGTACAAACTGATAACAAAGATGTAGAAATAAACATACATTTACAGTACATGGGGTTGTCATCTAATGCATTTAACATAGTTTGCACTCGATTTTAGTGACGCATACTGTTACGAGGATCGAATTATTTTTACTGAATCTGTCACGCAATCCCAGACTTTTCTAGAATTATCTATAATCTGTAATTTTCCAGAAACTTCGTTCATGTGACTCAGCAGTTTCCAAACATAGTACAACTTGTAATACGCTATAAATAGTAATAGAACATTATAGATAACTAAAGTAAATGTATAAAAGCTGGCTTGTGAGAGGTACAAAAGAGATTTGCCCGAGGGCTTACCCTCGTGGCTTGCTGACTGAACTTTTGGAAGCTGTGATATGTCGAGGCTATGACTTTTTGACCTTGCGATATCCGGAGAGAAGAAAGAGATGAAAAAGACGATAGTCGAGAGAGGAAGAAGATAGAGAACACAGAGTTTACTATGGAGTCCTCCGGTAAAGTTTGTGTACAAGGAAAGAATGCGATAAATCAAGAAAGCCAAGCGCTGTGGTCTTCAGTCAGCGGAAGTTGGAATTGGAGGTTGATCAAGACGACGAACACTTCTACGGCATGAAGGATTGTAAGCCTGCTATGAACTGCTCAACTTAATCTCTAAGCTAAGTAGATTAAACAGTGAAAAACTAATTAAATAATAGTTAAAATGGGTAACTGCTTGTTGTTACATTTTTGTTGCGTGCCATATATCGTACTCGGGAGTCTATTTTCATATATGCTTTTTTCGCGGACATTTGTTGGTCATTCGTGCACGTAACAATACAGCCTAGGGCTATTCAGGTGTCCTTTTGTGGTATCTTCTCCCCAAAATGTCAGTTCATTCTTTAGTAAACATGTGGTAAGAATATTATACACACCTCTCAGATCCAGTGTGTAACAGTTACTGGTATATGACCTCAAATTCTCTTCACTAATTTTCAAAGAAATTTCTATGACTAAGCTAAAAGGGAGAATATTTAATGGAAGGATTTCCATCGGGTTGTGAGAGCCAAAGCTAAACTCGAATAGGGACGAATAAATGGAGGTCCCGTCTCCTACAGGGTTAGGGGTAGAAGACGTAAATTTCCCACGCACGAGATTACTGTATGATGGATGTCCTCCCCTGGAGTGGGATGGGTGGGCTGTTGTCTTGCGTTTCATACATGAGGCTCTGGCTCGGACAATATGGGTGACCATGCCCCACGTAAAGACATTAAACTTTGATTACTATTACTATTACTATTACTATTAATATTACTATTACTATTACTATTACTAACTGATCAGCCAATTTCTTGGAATGCAGTTGGTCAGCATGTAACTATGGAAACAACTTCACCTGCTTTGAACAACGTCAAATTTTGCTTCAAGTCTCAAAGACTTGAAAAACAAGTGTTGCACTTTTTCACTGAATAATGATCTGATGAAGACAAAAGTTAAGTAATTACCACGATAGACAAGTCGTTTCGATTTGGGATCGAAAGAGATTTGGATTAGATTTCCATGAAACCCAATGCCGATGACAATCTATTATTTCGGCCAGTATTAAAATTGTCATAAAACTGTATGCATAATCCAGCTGGTTTGTCCGAAATCTTGCGGCGATGTACATTTTGTGTGACTGCAACTTATAGGTCGCATCTGAGATGCAATCGCCCTCGTGTGAGTCATAATTCGCGAGCGGGTAATCTCTAAAGCAAAAAAGTGATTTCTTAACTCATTCGAGCATCCTCGAACTTTGCCTCGTGGGCTCAGTTTCTCTCAGTGGTATTTGACAGAAAACAAAAGAACACCTGCGTTGGTTCCCGCGTTGTTTTGGGGGAAACTATGGGAAAATAAGGGCCGACACAAAAATATCTCTACAAGGCGGACCTTCTCAGCCGTTTTGCAGTCATAAGCAATTGCAAGGCCCTCTCCTTCAAGAAACTCAGCAAAGACCAATGGGAAACTTTTTTTGTGTTCTGCCAAGCACACTTCCATATTGGTTTAATAAGAAACACTGACCAGCTATTTGGTTTGGCTCGTTCAACTTTCTTTAACCTGTTAAACGTTAAATTAAGCAACTTGTGAGATTCCGGCTTTTTTGCTCATCAGTGGAGTGGTTTTCAGCTTCTAACTGGCTAAGGGGGGCATCGGGATTCTTCGGTTTTGCGGGTTTGGCTGTTTTTAAGGTAGGTTTCTCGGGTTTTCAGATTTGGTATCTGAAGTCGTTTTAGGTTTTTCCTATCAAGCTGTACACAGTTTTATCTCTGTTCAATTTCAAATGGCGAGGTAAGTGACGGTAAGTTAGTTCAAATTATTACGTTAAATTTGTGAGAATTTTTTTGCCGAATGGCGCGTTTACATCTTGTCTTTCTTCCAACGGAAACTGAAGTTAACAGAAATCACTTTTCTAGAAACGAGGGAATTCCATTTGGCTTCCACCCAATGAATTTTATCAGTACCTATTTTGGAATGTACGATAGAAATGCCCGAGAACTTGTAGAGATTTACTGAAAGTTTATGTGTGGAACAACTCAAAATTTTGTTTAAGTCAACCGGAAAAATCTTTGGAGAATTCTGAAATTAGATGATTGGAAATGACATTTATGATGAAAAAAAAAACAGAGCGCTGCCACGTTTCACTGTAATCTCTCTAAGACCAGTAACGCCACTCAACACTAGCCTCGCTATCATGTTTACGCGGTTACAAATCCAACATAGCGCCTGGAACAGGAATTATTGAAATGCTAATGAATGCCGAATATATAAGTAGTTTTTGCGAAGAGGCAAAAAAGAAAAAAACCAGCGGTTTTTAGACGACATGTTAGTAGCTCATTCAATGACATTTGCAAACAACCATATTGATTTGGGATAGAGGGAGAATTATTTTAATATTAATTTTTAAATATTTTAATATCTTAGATATTTTAATATTTTGATATTAATAATTTAACGGTCTTATTCTTATAAAAGGGAATTGTGATTTGTAAGCACGGTTTCAAAAGCGCCGCTCCGCCGGCGATAAACTAATTTATGACCATTTGTAGGTGATGAAAACTTGCAAAGTAGCAAGGATGTAATCGACAACATGGGGGAGCGTACGATGAAAAACTCCTATTTCGAAGTTGGAAATGCTTCCCTATATCGGATTTTTGACCATAAGGACCTCCCTGCTGGCAAATAACATATTTATCTTTCCACTGACATGTCTTTTTCAATGCAGAGTCATTCCACAACGGAAGTCAAGTTTTCGTTTTTAAATAACAGAGAACAAAGCAAAGGAAAATCCTTTCAAGCATGGGAAGATCGGTAGCTTTTGAATTCCAGGCTCCGAAAAAAAAAAACTTGATAAAGAAAATAAGTTATATTTCATGAAAAGGTAAATAATATTTATGGCAAAGAGAATTTGACATTATTTGGATTTGAAAGTAAAATACTGCTACGAAAATGATAATCAAGTTGGTTACTAATCATCTCAATGATAAAATTTAGTCTCTTCCCTCTACGGGATCAAAGCAAGAAAAAGGTTTTCAGTTTACTACGATATTACATAAATCTTCCGGTTATTGTTCCATTTTGTAATCAGAACTTTTAAAAAAACAAAATCAAAAAAAGAAACTAAAAACTAAGAAAACGAAAGAACGATTTTAATTTATTCTTAAGGTGGACGCGTGGCTTGAAAGAATTAAACAAAATACGTGATGGAAATTCTTGTCTTAAAACTTTCCATTTGTTAATTAAAACAACAATTAACGAAAGCTGTAAAAACCTTTACCTTTGTGTGGATTAATTCTCTTCTGCTTATGCAGATAAATGCGATCAGGTTCCAACAGAGTAAAGGGACAATCAACATTCAGGTACTAAACATAAGAGCTTTGTTACTTTCAGTTATTTTCCTATATATTAGTTTAATTCATCCCTCTCGCTCCCTATACGTTAGAAAAATTAGATTTGAGAGCAGTACGAATTTTCTTGGTTGATGACAAATAAGCTTCTTTGGTTGTACAGATGTCGATCCTTTCGATAAATTTATTTTTGTTATGTTTGTATGGTTTGCATATTTTCTCAGTGTCTGTGGTTCTCATGTGATTCCAAGGATGCATTTTACGCGTTTTCTGCGAAACAGTGACACGGAATAACTGAAACATGAATATTTTCTTTTATCACATTTCGTATCATTTCTCAGAATCAAATTTCAAAACTGGTCTATCTTCAGTTGTAAAAATAGGGAGAATTAAAGATAATGATCGACATAGAGAAGAGTCCAAACTCTTCGGCAAACACATAATGATAAGATCATCGGACTAATAATATACAAGAATGTGTATTTTGTGATGGATTTTTACAATGGAAATGCGAATTTTACCGAAACGGTAACATATTTCTCGTACGTTTCACGTAAATTTGAAAGTCAAATAAACGAGAATTAGACATGAACCAGTCAGTTTGAGTAACGGACATGGTTATTAAAAACAAAAGTTTTCTTCTCATTAAGAAACTGTAAAACAACAGATGAAAAAGAAATTAAAGCAGTCTATCTGTGGGGAAAAAATATCCTAAATCTGTAATTTTTTTTTTACCTGATATAGCAAGCGCACAATACATACGAATCTTTTTTTTTAATTTCTTTGATGATGTGCCATGTAACAATTATTGCAAAGTACAATTTCTCCTTCTATCTTCAATATATATTATAGAGACTAAAGCTGATTGGCTGGGAGAATAACGAGACTGGTTGGACCTCAAAATTGAAGCACTAACATTTCTCCTGCTTTTCTACATCTTAAAATTATGAAAAACACTTTTAATAGTTTCTCGCGACGTTCGCACCTTAAATGTTACAATAAGATGACTAATTCATATGATAGTCATAGGGAAAGAGATCGAGATATCTGTTCTTTAAAGAGCAATGGCCGTTTTCTTGCCAAAAAAGAAGAGTATTGACGGTTTTCGAAGAACTGATAAATTTTGAAATTGATGGATAACCTGGTTATTTTACTACGAGCTCTTTTAATCTAAAGGCGGCGAGCCTCCCTTTTTAATTGTTAGATATCTACGCTGTCAGTACAGATGTTGATCCTGTTGATGAATGTAGGCTCCGTGTTCTGCTTTAACCCCTATTCTAAAATATTACCCACAGAAACGTATGGTTCATCAACTTCATTCCTTTCAGTTTTTAACCAGAGTACAACGTATCTGTGACTTATGCTCTAGATGTGCATTTCGCGCCTAGCTGTCAAAACAGACAACACAAAACGAGTGAAATTTGAATAAATTCATGAAAGAACTTTATCTAATTCATCGAGATCTCATTTCCCTCCACTTGTCCAACACCGTTATACTGTCAAGAACAATGGTGTTGAGAAGTTTGGAAGACGATCAACCTAATCGAATAAAAAATTGAAAGGAGACATCCTTAAGAGAAGAAAACAAGAAACAGGCAGCTTTTCAGAGTTAACAAAAAAAAAAAAAAAAACAGCCAAGTGGTGGTTAAAAGGATGGCTAAATCCACAGCGGATGGATTTCAATTGATGTCTTTTAAGATTCTAAATATATCATATATCATCTTTTTTTTTTGCTTGAGAGGTTGGAAAACACTAACACGGAAATGAGAGGCAGTTTTTTGATGGAAAATAAGGAAATTCATACCATCAATGTTGTCCATTCTTTCAACTTTACATTAAAAATGCGCAGTACGAACATGATATTTTAATATGCGCAACGGTGGGAATTTTTTTCAGCGTTTCGAACGAAATAAAAAGAAAAACACCATAATATTTGGTGAAAGGATGAAAAGCACCAAACATGCAATGGAATACAAACTGTTCGAATGAGGCCTTAAACTGCTGTAAAAAGTAAAATATAAAATCCAAGCTTTCGCCGATCAACGGCATCATCAGGAATGACCCTTATGATGCCGTTGATTGGCAAAAACTTGGATTTTAAATTTCCTTTTTACAGCAGTTTAAGGCCTCATTCGAACAGTTTGTATACTTTAACAATATTGCTAAAGGACAACATGAACAGATTATAGTATGGAATGTTGAGAGATTATTACTTGCAGGCGTTGCTTTTTCCTGATATGAAGAATGCTTATGGAAATTTATCTCAATGAATATTTAATGAAAAAATACTTGTAATCGGTCGCCATGAATTAATTAGTTTTAAACGGTTCGTTTCGTAATGCAATTCTAACTTAATAGCTCAATGATCAGATTAAAATTCTTGTTTCTTACTTCGATAAATGTGT
>NC_142520.1:47184877-47187377 GCF_964205215.1 Stylophora pistillata | reverse complement strand
ACAACATCAACAACTGATGTCTACTGAAAGGTTAGACGTTTACGCTGATATCGACTTTACTTCTTTAGCGAACAACATTTTGACGGTATCCTCAATGGCGAAGTGGAGTTTCATCCTTGTTTTCTGTAAGCAATTCAGATGTTTTCAAATCATTATTTTTCCTAATGGAGGGCGAGAGAGGAGGCCCCATGAGTAGGGTGGGCGGTAAGGAAAGGAATGGAGATAATCAGTGGGATATCCGTCGAAGGAGAGTACTAAAGATATGGAGGACGAATGAAGTTGGCATCTGCTGAAAGATGATGAAGATATAATCTCTTGAAGATAAGTGTGTAGGCTTGTGGAATGGGTTACATTACTTCCTAGAAGATGTCCACTGAAGACGTCAACAGTGTCCCGGCTGAAGTCTAAATAAGGATCCGCTGCATGTTTTCCTGACGCATTAATTTTTTGAGATTAAATTCAACTTCAAAAAAATTCGTTGGAGTTCAATAAAACCATTCCAATGAAATATACTTAAAAGACAGTAATAAACCAACTTTTAACTACCCTGCGTACACCTTTTTCACAAGAAAACTACATGTTCGGTCTTAATACAAAGTCGATGGCAAGGTTTCTAGTTGGAATCGGAGAGAAATTGGTGCAATGGCTATACCCTAAGCCTGGCGAGCCCCAGCCCTGATATCTGTTGGGTTACTGAGCTAGATAGTTACAAAACCTCTGAGCTTATGTTTTCCTTCTGCTTTTGCTTTTTATAACTTTGAATGCTGCGGAGGAATATTTGGGATCGTTAAAATTCAATTTACCTTGAATTTTTTAAAATGGTCATTAGTTTTGTCTCAGCTCGAGCAAACTAGGTTAATCTTTGGGTACTGCTTCTCTCTCTCCTATGCGGAGTACGTAATGAATTTTTGCGTAAGATTTCTTGTTGAATAGTCTAATAAATGGAGTCCTTCTGCTTGCAAGAGGAGCCCAGCAAGTATGCAATCCCATGTTTTGTGTACTAGCACATTTTTTTTTCTTGGTCTTAATATACCATTTAGAATTTCTTAATAATAACCATCAATTGTTTTTGTTGTAATCAACTAATTGGCTTGATGCAGTTATTGCAGGTTTGTTGGAGAATGCTAAGCAAGCACAAGAGTGGAAACAAGTCGAAGAGTTTGATGAAGAACGAGTTCTTTCAGTTCCACAAGGAAATTATGTGGAACTTAAATTTACCATGCGCAGTCTGTATCAACGACAATGTCTATTTGGTGAATATCTTGAGATCCGTGATGGCAGTAATCAATCAGCCAATCTTCTTGGTAAATTCTGTGGAGAAGAATACGGAACTGGAGTAGTGCGATCTCGGGGACGATACATGTGGTTGAAATTTATTCCATTTAATCTCTATAATTTCACTGCAGTCTATTCTGGCAGACTCCACAATGAAACAGGCAGGGAGTTCCTTTTAATATGTTAATCACATAAATATATAGATATATAACTGCAGACAGTACTGTTTCGGCCTTATATAGCTTTTGGGCCTCATCAGTGCATTGCTGATGCTAGGATGGGGTAGAACCGATATGGTTACCCCGAACGATCCCACATGTGTGGTATCGTCCAGGCCATACCAGAGTGCTCAAACTAGGAAAGCCTAGTGAGCTATGCGCAATGCTAGCGGCAATGACTTACCCCACAGTGCTAAATTCCGACATGAAAGCAGAGCTTTGTGTGCCAAAGAGCTATATCTATCTATCTATCTATCTATATATATATATATATATATATATATATATATATATAAAGTGTGACTTGATTTTCGTAGAACAGTGCTCAATACATAGAAGTAGAGCGAAGTATATATTGTGGGAGGAAAAAGACAAGTAAACTACAAGTTCATCCCTACAAGCCTGTTTCGTGGTCGCCCACTCATCAGGGGATTTAATGAGAATAAACTTTACCATTGGTTATATACAATATAATTTGCATGATCTAACTAGTTTAATTTATGCAGCGCAAAATCGACAGTTTAGTTGTTGCGTAGGAGGGCTTTGCTTCTGTGGCGGCATGAAGACACGAGTTCATTACGTTTGTTTAGTGTTGATAGTTCGGGCCGGCAGATGATTAGGAATTTTTCTTTGAGGGAGAGGTTACATCTTTTAGTTGAGCTGTTATACGGTGAGTGCGATGAGAGAATGCGCCAGGAAATGAAGTGATCGATGTTGTTGTCTTTGAGGGTCCAGGTGTGCTTTCTGAGTTCGGTAGAGTTTCAGTGTTTAGCGTGGCGGAATGATGCGGTGTGGTTTCTGTATCTTGTTTTGAAGTCATTCTCTGTGAGTCCGATGTACGATTCTGTCGTGTTGTTGTCTTTGCGTGTAACGGAGGCTTGGTAGATTACTGATGGTTGCAGGCAGTTTCCGTCGAGCGGGCATGTGTTCTTTTGTCGGCAGTTGCATGTCTTGTTGTTATCAATGGTAGTGGCGGTGGCGGCGGTGTCATCAGACTGTATAGATGC
>NC_142520.1:46789877-46809877 GCF_964205215.1 Stylophora pistillata | reverse complement strand
ACAGTTTTCCTTCTCTTTAAAATATGGAAGAAACTAGCGAAGAACTGCCTAGTTTTTCTATCGGCATTGACCTTCCTGATCCAACAAGCAGCAAAGACAAAGCCGAAAAAACTCGCAAGTCGCACGTTTCGCAAATTTGTGGGATCGTTGAGTTTTAAAACATGGTATAGTGATACCTGACTTCATTTAGCTTTGATTTTCTTTATTTTCCCCGTTAATTTTGAGGTTTTCATTAACAGTTGCTGATTAACTGAATCATTATGCGCTTGCTCAAACCAAAGTATAAAATATTGTGTGTTTTTGGCCAGCCAATGGAGACGTTTGTTTACTTTTTTGTGCGTTTTGAGAGTTTTGCACTATCTCACAATAAAAAAGCTTCTTCGTACAGGTCTTTGTTGTCGCTCTCAAAAAGCTAGAGTAGCTCTCGGCTGCGCTTCGAGCTACTCTTACGCAATTTTCGTGCTCTCCAAATTTCCCGCGTGCATCCAGAACTCAATATACGCACGCTAAGCATGAACAAATTCTTAATTTTATAATAAAATCACCCGATGAGTGAGCAATTACGAAACAGGCTCGTAGAGATAAAAACGTAGTCCTCGTATTTTTCTACTCAACATATATTGCGCTCTAACTTTATGTATTGAGCTCTGTTATACGGGAAAATGGAAACACAGACTTCCCATATATATATTTAACAATTATTCGCCGAAGGCGAGGTGAATTTCGTCGAATAATACCCAAAACAAATTCGAGGGGATTATTCGACAATGTTCACCAAACCTCAGGCGAATGATTGTTTTAGTATAATTTCAGAGCTGAACAACAGAGAAATTTCTAAAATCATAACATTTTAGTAACATTTATGAACATATTATATAAACCGCGTGGAGCGGTTTATATAGCGTCATATAGGAAACCGCTCGAGCAATCAGATTGCTGGAAACTCTTTGCTCAGCTCTGAAATTATACTAAATATATATATCACATATGTATATATATATATATATATATAGAGAGAGAGAGAGAGAGAGAGAGAGAGAGAGAGAGAGAGAGAGAGAGAGAGAGAGAGAGAGAGAGAGAGAGGGAGATAGTTAGATGGATAGATACGAATTACTTAATTGTAATTTCACCTTCAATACGTTCACGTTTTATTTTATAGAAGTAAATATACCAATTTATATTGCTTTAAATCTGAGATATAGACAGACAGGAACAGAAAAAGACGGAAAAGGAAACAGTAGAGCGCCTATGTTACCCAGGCCTGAAAATTGAATAGTGTCAGGATTGGAATGATATTTTTTGATGTGCAAGTAAAATTGGTTCCGGCCTCACATACTGTGTCTCCATACTATATTCATTCTAACAAGTATTTTTCTTTTTTTCTTCGAAACCTAACACAGTGAATCCAACGATGGAGCAAGCACCAAAGACGCAGTTTGTATTTTTGAACAGAACTTCTAGCCTATGGTGCCCAGTGAAAGGTGCGCCGGCTCCATACATTGCATGGAAGAAAGGTGGTGTCGTTGTTCAAAATAGTACCAGCATAACATTTCAGCTTAATATAACATCGGAAAACAACGTGAATTACAGCTGCGAGGTACACAGAGATGGAGAAGTAGTTAAAAGGAACATCAGCCTCAGAGTTGAAGGTGAGATTTCATCGCCTGGCAGAACTATGTCAGTACTTTTTATAACTGGATTGTGTAAACCTCCGTGAACTTTTTTATCTGCTCACTTCTTACCGCACAAAAAGATGGTTAAGTAAGCTACTTTGATTGTGGAATAATCTTTAACCAATAAAAGTAACTTTCAATACCCCTTTGATTAAACTTGTACGCTATTTATAGTTTTGAATGCTTATTAGTGGTAAGGTAGTTATCTGTTGAAGGAGACAGCGTAAATGATTGGAAACAAAGGATATTCTCTCATTTAAACGCCTAAACTTATTGCTATTTCAATTGAAGTTACCATGCCACAGTTTTTCGATTTTGGTGCCAGCCTACAGTGTACCTGAAGTTCATCTTTAATTCGGTTTTTAAACCATCCTCGTTCTTATTTATGGGTAGTGTACATTGTGCCTTTAAAGCGTTCAAGTCTAGTCTTGGTAACCGTGATTTTACCGTTACAATCTTTTTAAATGGAATATTTACGTTATCAAAATAAGTGACTTAGCCCTTTCAAATTTTAAGAATTTTAACTGCCAATCTCAGTCATCTTTACGATTGTTTTTACCTTATTCTAGAGTGTCCAGACCCGTGCGAATGCGACGTCTTCCAGGAGACTATCATGAGTGTGAACTGTGGTGGAAAAAAACTTAATTCAATTCCAAGGAAATTTCCACTTGCTATGGCAAAATTGTGAGTACGATTAAAAAAGTTATGAACACCAAGAAAAGATTAATCTCTTGGACTACTTCCCCACTAAAAGCTCTGTTCTCAGAGGAATCCCTTGCATGCTATCGTAAAACTACCTCCCTCTTTAAGGCCTTATTCCCAAAGGAATCGCTTTCATGCTATTGTAGAACCACCTCCCTCTTTAAGGCCTTATTCCCTAAGAAATCCCTTTCATGCTATTGTAGGCATCAAGTTAATCAGGATAACCCCTGGATAATATATTATTTACGATGAGCGATAGTCGATACATGGCAATTCTTGATGCACACAATGTTTCACACGAGATCGGCTATATTCTCTAAGATCTACAAGAACGGGTGTGGTCTTGTATTCTTCAGAGGAACTGGCTCAAGAATAAGGCTTACATGTGGGATTTGGTCACTTGATTTGATCCTCTATAAGAACTAGTAACACGCTTGTCTTATGAAACGATACAAATTTAACCCTCAGCGTCTAGTATAATTACAAAATGGAGAATGAGGGATTTTCTTGCTTGGCTTAACCAAAGAGTGCAGAAAGTGGTTGAACCTCGCTAACAAAGAATCTAAAATGTAGTTAAGTTCTAACTCTCAATTTAAACTGAACAATGGTTGCAACACACACAAACCCGAAAACGTGAAAGATGTGAAAAACATCAAATTTTTTAGTCTAGTTTAGTTTGTCTGCCGACGCTACTTTTCTAAATTTAATTAGTTAAATAATTGACCACCAATTGATGTAACTATCTTGAAGCCTCGGATAAACAACATTTTTTGTATGAAGACTTTAGACAAGGAATGAATTTGTGGATCATCTAGCGCTAAATTTGAACTATACCACAATTATTAGACAAGAGATATTTGATAGAAACCGACATTTCGGTGCATCTTGCGCCAGTGTCAAGGTTACATGATTAATGATAAAATGTGGTTTGGGAAGAGGCTAAGTTAAGTGCATCTTTTGCCATTGTCAAGGTTACATAATTTAAGATAAAATGCATTTTGTGAAGAGGCTAAGTTGAAGCAAATTTGCATAAAATACCGCCAAGCTAATTACATGAATAATTTAGCCCGAAGAGAATCCGACTGTACATTCAATGCTGGTTTAAGATCTTGAATACACAGCCTTTCATTGACAAGGCAGTCAAACTTATTTGTGCAATTCTTGATTAAATTGAAAAGCTCTTGACAAATGCACCCTTAGTCGAAACAATTGACATATTGGCACGCAAAGCTTTCGAGAACAACTTGTTCAACGACACTTATGATCTAAACTTGACCAGTACTGACTTCGTTGATCTTCTACATGTTGCTACAAAGGGGCAGCTTTTTCAGTTGGACGGAGCCCTATACGATCGAAGAGACCGATGGAGTAGCTATGGGGTTTCCCCTTGGACCCCTTTTGGCTAATGTATTCATGTGCGCTATTGAAGGGTCCTTAAGAAATAAAACAAAACTCCCAGAATTTTACCGCCGCTACGTACATGGCACTCTAGTCAGGATGCCAGATCGGGAAGTAGCTATAGAATCTTTGGATACCCTGAATGACGCCCATAGCGCCTTTAGCTTCACTATGGAGTTAGAAAAAATTGAGATGCTCCCTTTCCTTGGGGTGCAGCTTTTGAATTGCGCACCATGTGTCGAAAAAAAGGTTTACTTTAAGCCGACAAACACCGGGCTAATTTTATACTATCATAAACATGTGGACAGCCGCTACAAGTGTGGTTTGCTCGTCACCATTCTTGATCGCGTGCACCGGCTATCGTCATCTTGGGCGTATTTCTCAGAAGAGTGTGAACGTTTGAGAGAAGTTTTCCGTAAGCTGAGGTATCCGATTTACCTTATTGATTCCGTTAACGACAGGTTTATTACCTCGAGAGTCGGAGTGGACCATCCTAAACAGCATACCGATGACGCTATCCGGATAGTTATCCTCTATAAAGATCAGGATGCTGCAGTCTGTCAAACGAAAACTTAGAGATCTTAGCAACAAGGTGCAAAAGACGATTCAACCCGTGTTTATTAGCCGCAAGCTTAAACAAGATCTAAGTCGCGTGAGCCCAAGCCTAACATTATAACTCAGCGATGCGTTGTTTATTTATTCAAGTGTGCGATGCAGGTTATGTAGGGTACACAAAGGGCCACCACGCGCGTTGAGGGACACCGTCAAAAGGCGTCATCTATTTACAGGTATTATATCAAAGAACATAACACTGCTGTTGCGAACAATTTCACAGAGTGCTTCAATGTAATCAAGTATTGTACGAACAAGTTTGACTGCCTTGTTAATGAAATACTGTGTATTCAAGATCTTAAACCAGCATTGAATGTACAGTCAGATTCTCTCTGTACTAAAGTGTTCATGTAATTAGCCTGGCACTCTTTTATGCAAATTCGCCTTAACTTAGCCTCTTCACAAACCGCATTTTATCATTAATCCTAATGGCGCAAGGTGCACCGAAGGGTAGGTATTCCCGACACTTATATTTCTTGTCTGATGTATTTCCAAATCGTTTCTTAGAACAATTATTCGATACGAAAGTAAGTAGGTGAGTACGCCAATCATGAGAAGCACTAAATGAGCGAATTGCTGGTGCTGCTCTCACTGTATGTATCAGAAAGTGGTAAAAGATCTGGCGGTAATGGATTATTAGGCTGATAAGAGTGATCTTTGATGCAAGTTACCGTCAGACGTCGCGTGCTCGTTATCATAATTATGCTATTTCCAGCCGTTAATCTTCCTTTAGTGTCCAAGTCTATTAAAAATGTAGAAATGCAAAGACTAGCAAAAAATAACGATAAAAACCGACGTTTCGGTGTCATCATGATGCCATTGTCAAGGAGAAATAAAAATGAAGTTTGTGGCAAGGTGTAACACTAAATTAGCATAAATATGTTACGAGCTAATTAAACAAAGCGATTCAATTCGCGCAAAAGTATTTGTTTAATTAGCTCGTAACATATTTATGCTAATTTAGTGTTACACCTTGCCACAAACTTCATTTTTATTTCTCCTTGACAATGGCGTCATGATGACACCGAAACGTCGGTTTTTATCGTTAGTTTTTGCTAGTCTTTGCAAGTCTATTAAAGGCACTGAAATACTTTGCATTGAGGTTTCATGAAAGTATTGATACAATGATTTCATAGTTATTTATTAGCTGCTTTCTTTATATATTTCCTTATGTATGGCTTAGACAATGAAGAGAGTAAGCGTTTAGATGTCATTCTTATCGTAACTGTTGCATTCAGCATGTGATTTACACGTTTCTGACAATTTCTTAACAGATACTTGAACAAAAACAAGCTGAGAGACTTGCCCCAAGGCATCTTTAATAATTACACCCAGCTTGGATGGCTGTAAGCCAAGACTCTTTTTTTTATCGATCTAACAGTTAACCAAAAAATCCATCTTCGACACTTTGTTTTAATGATCTTTGATAGGAATGTGAAGTAGTCCTCTCCAAGTAATCTACGATCGCAATACCTAGCCTTTTTAGCTTCCAAAAATCATGATAAACACCCCCCAACCTTTACATGAACACCTCAAATATACCTCAATTGATTACTGGTCGCGTAGTCTGATCATCCGGGTAAGGGTAGTCCTGAGAAGGTCTGCTATGACACGATGACTTCCGCTGGAATCATTGAAACGTTGGGCACTGGTTCCGAAAACAATCCTTCGTGGAGCTTTTCTTTCCTGGACAAGCAAAGTGTACGATAATATCTTTTAACAAGAACTTGGTGAGGTGGAGGGAAATTACAACGGGCGAAACTTCCAGTTACCTCGACTGCATCACTAATGATGCTTTGGTGTCACTGCGCAAGGAAGAGGAAACAAATTTCTGGGATCAAATTTAATTTACCGCAAGAAAATTCGAACCCTTCCTCCCCTACCCTCCTCCTTGGATATTAACCTAATACCCTCCCTCCTTCAAGCTCTGAGTTTAAATGGAGCTCCTTAATAAGAGAATTATTACACAATCTCCAAAGATGAAAATCCACAACTTACCAGTCCTGGTTAAGGACAAAATAGGTTAGATTCATAGCTGATAGAGTTATAGAGGTTTGTTTGAGCCCTCATATTAAAGCATGTAGGAAAATACAGCATTACCAGAGATAAGCCTATTGCTAAAAACATAGACACTTAAATAAAGTTTATACCTTCTAATTTAACTTCATTAACGAATACATCGTAATGAACGCCACTCTCTACCATTTCTTGGCAGGGATATGAGCCACAACTTGTTGAAGGAATTACCACCAGGCATATTCACTGACAATACCAAGCTGGTCGTCTTGTAAGTTAGGACCCTTCCTTCATTTTTTTTAAAGAATGCCCGTATTTTATCTCACGCTGGGAAAGAAACCAGCAGATTTGCAGAGCACACTGACTTTTTGACCTTAAACATTTTTAGTTCTGATAGGACAGAGGTACCGAAAATGAAAGATTATTTACAGAAATTGAATGAACCAACCACAGTGTCCACAAGAAAAACATTCAATGTAGAGAATATACCCAGGTTGTCATCAGTGATATGACTCAACTGTGGCAACCAAGAGTGAATTTCTTCTTAAGCGCCAATCAAAAAGTATCACGCTGTACGAGAAATTTTTAATACAAATTTTGTTGACTAGGAGTAACTGAGTAAGGTGGTTAACCTGTGACTTATATGCTGGAACTCAACTACAAGCATACCAGGCACTGTGGCTTATCTTTTTGCCTTTAACACTTGTGTCGTTACGAATGAACCCGCTGATTAAAATCTTAGACAAAAGTATAGGGAGATTTTGTGCAATTGTTTCAAACATTTTCCTTTACCAGCTTTCTTGATAGCTTACCCTCCTTTCCTCCCTTCAAACAGTATGGCCTTTCCTTTAATAAGGACTGCACTAAATGACCATATGTTTACTTCTTACACAAACATTATGCTAATAAATCCAGGACGACATTGCCAGTTGACAGACTGTCCTCAAGAAGGAGATATGATCATCCATGAGCTGAAACGAAAAACAAAAGGACCATTAGGAATGATGAGAAAATCGATAGCTGGCAGAAACAATGACGCCATGACGACCTAAGACAAAAAGTCACAAAAACAACGGCCATACACTCGGACTAGGCCAACGTCCACTCGACTTCTGTTTTGATAAGTGTAAAGCACATATGTCGAGGTTTACTAGAGTGTTTATTTTTTTCCCAAAAAAAACAAGATCGTACATACATACATCAAATTTACTTAATAGTGATGGAATGTGTGTCCTCAACCGTCCCGAATAAGCCATCGCAGCTCGACTTTAAATGTAGTGATTTCTCCCACACGTTTTAAGACCTTTCAACCGACGCCATTTAAACTGCTTTTGATGCCAAGATCTTTCTGTGCGATATCAAGTGAATAAAGAGTCCCAAGGGCCATAAAAATCAGCGGAAAAATGCGGAACTAAAATTTGAGGCTAGCTTAAGATTTAAAAAGTTGGACCGTGACGCAATGTTTCATGACGTCATGTAGACAACACTCATACAGGATTTTTAATTGCAGATGTTTTTTTTGTGCTAGTATGCACGCGTATGCCCGTCTATCGCATCCTATTTAAGTTGAGATTTTTTAACACCTAGTAGTCATCCATTTGGAAGATTATGTTTTGCAATCACGTGCACCAGAATAAGTTATATATTTGTCTCGGCATCTTACCTTGCCCCTCCCTGATATCATCGTCACCTGGCTTATGATGAGGACCACGTTCAATGACAGTGTGTAATGTCAAGCCCTATGTATTGCGGCAACGAGTAATGGGAGAAGGGAGAAAAGGCAAGTGTAAAGCATTCGGCTGCTTTTCAGCGCTTTACACATGCACACACAAAAACAAGTCTCAATTGTTTTTGTCCCAGATTAAAGTTCGTAATCCTATCTTAGCTCTCCATATATGACGTACGACATTTTCGAGCAAACACAGCTCCTGCACTATCTTTAAAAGCGCAATTGAATCAATACCTTTTTATATTACTTTTGTTAGGGCGTTAAACAATAACCAGTTGAAGAAATTACCATCAGGCATTTTCAGTAACAATACCCAGCTGTTGGGGCTGTACGTTCAGAGTCTGTATTATTTGTGTAAGGAACGCGTCAAATCCATCGCGCATTGGTAAGACTACCAGCAAATATGAGCAGCGATGTCTTAGGTCCAAATGAAATCAGCTACGAAGTAGGAATGTTCTGTTTACGTGGACAGGGATTTTATTTTTTCTTGCAAGTGCAATGGTGAAAGCGAGAAGAGGGAGGGTGGGGGGGGGGGAGAGGGAGCGAAGGTCGAAGCTAGGTCACATGTTAATCAGAGTAAATGAGTAAGATGGTTAACCTGTGACTTTTATGTTGGAACTTACCAGGTATACCAGGCACTGTGGCTTACCCAAGTTTTGCCTTTAATATTTGTGCCGTTACGAATGAACCCGCTGTTGAAAATCTTAGACAAAAGTAAAGGGAGATTGTGTGCAATTGTTCCAAAAATTTTTCTTTACCAGTTTTCTTGATAACTTACCCTCCCCTCCTCCCTTTAAACAGTATGGCCTTTCCTTTAGTAAGGACTGCACTAAATGACCATGTGTTTATTTCTTACACAAACATTATGCTAATAAATCCAGGACGACATTGTCAGTTGACAGACTGTCCTCAAGAAGGAGATATGATCATCCCTGAACTCAAACGAAAAACAAAAGGACCATTAGGAATAATGAGAAAATCGATAGCAGGCAGAAACAATGACGCCATGACGACCTAAGACAAAAAGTTACAAAAACAACGGCCATACACTCGGACTAAGCCAACGTGCACTCGACTTCTGTTTTGATAAATGTAAAGCACATATATCGAGGTTTACTGTAATATCTTTCTTTTTGAAATAAACAATTTTTAAAAATCGAGTTTCCAGATGGGATTTGAACCCACGACCCTCCGTGATCTAGTCGGATGCTCTAACCACTGAGCTACAGGAGACTCTATGGTGAGCAAGGGTCAATTAGTGGGTATTGACTGGAACCGCATCACGCGGCTACACAGCCAAACATCAGCTAGCGCATAGAAGCTCACTAACAGCATCATGCTGTCACATTAAAGCATCACATGCATTAAAGCATCACATGCAGCCAACCAGCCTCCAAAGTGAGCATGTAAAGATGAAATAAACAATTTTTAAAAATCGAGTTTCCAGATGGGATTTGAACCCACGACCCTCCGTGATCTAGTCGGATGCTCTAACCACTGAGCTACAGGAGACTCTATGGTGAGCAAGGGTCAATTAGTGGGTATTGACTGGAACCGCATCACGCGGCTACACAGCCAAACATCAGCTAGCGCATAGAAGCTCACTAACAGCATCATGCTGTCACATTAAAGCATCACATGCATTAAAGCATCACATGCAGCCAACCAGCCTCCAAAGTGAGCATGTAAAGATGAAATAAACAATTTTTAAAAATCGAGTTTCCAGATGGGATTTGAACCCACGACCCTCCGTGATCTAGTCGGATGCTCTAACCACTGAGCTACAGGAGACTCTATGGTGAGCAAGGGTCAATTAGTGGGTATTGACTGGAACCGCATCACGCGGCTACACAGCCAAACATCAGCTAGCGCATAGAAGCTCACTAACAGCATCATGCTGTCACATTAAAGCATCACATGCATTAAAGCATCACATGCAGCCAACCAGCCTCCAAAGTGAGCATGTAAAGATGAAATAAACAATTTTTAAAAATCGAGTTTCCAGATGGGATTTGAACCCACGACCCTCCGTGATCTAGTCGGATGCTCTAACCACTGAGCTACAGGAGACTCTATGGTGAGCAAGGGTCAATTAGTGGGTATTGACTGGAACCGCATCACGCGGCTACACAGCCAAACATCAGCTAGCGCAATACCCACTAATTGACCCTTGCTCACCATAGAGTCTCCTGTAGCTCAGTGGTTAGAGCATCCGACTAGATCACGGAGGGTCGTGGGTTCAAATCCCATCTGGAAACTCGATTTTTAAAAATTGTTTATTTCATCTTTACATGCTCACTTTGGAGGCTGGTTGGCTGCATGTGATGCTTTAATGCATGTGATGCTTTAATGTGACAGCGTGATGCTGTTAGTGAGCTTCTATGCGCTAGCTGATGTTTGGCTGTGTAGCCGCGTGATGCGGTTCCAGTCAATACCCACTAATTGACCCTTGCTCACCATAGAGTCTCCTGTAGCTCAGTGGTTAGAGCATCCGACTAGATCACGGAGGGTCGTGGGTTCAAATCCCATCTGGAAACTCGATTTTTAAAAATTGTTTATTTCATCTTTACATGCTCACTTTGGAGGCTGGTTGGCTGCATGTGATGCTTTAATGCATGTGATGCTTTAATGTGACAGCGTGATGCTGTTAGTGAGCCTCTATGCGCTAGCTGATGTTTGGCTGTGTAGCCGCGTGATGCGGTTCCAGTCAATACCCACTAATTGACCCTTGCTCACCATAGAGTCTCCTGTAGCTCAGTGGTTAGAGCATCCGACTAGATCACGGAGGGTCGTGGGTTCAAATCCCATCTGGAAACTCGATTTTTAAAAATTGTTTATTTCATCTTTACATGCTCACTTTGGAGGCTGGTTGGCTGCATGTGATGCTTTAATGCATGTGATGCTTTAATGTGACAGCGTGATGCTGTTAGTGAGCTTCTATGCGCTAGCTGATGTTTGGCTGTGTAGCCGCGTGATGCGGTTCCAGTCAATACCCACTAATTGACCCTTGCTCACCATAGAGTCTCCTGTAGCTCAGTGGTTAGAGCATCCGACTAGATCACGGAGGGTCGTGGGTTCAAATCCCATCTGGAAACTCGATTTTTAAAAATCTTTCTTTTTTCCAAAAAAAAAAGATCGTACTTACATCAAATTTACATAGTGAAAATTTTATCATGATAGTTGCTAACATCTTAACATGTTATATGCTTCAATTTTATCATAGTATATTTTTAATAACTATTATTAACACTTAGTAGTCACCCATTTTGAAGAATATGTTTTGCAACCACGTGCACCAGAATAAGTTATATATTTGTCTCGGCATCTTACCCTCCCCCTCCCTGATATCATCGTCACCTGGCTTATGATGAGGACCACGTTCAATGACAGTGTGTAATGAAAGCTTTCCAAAATATTTTGCGTTTTTCCAAAATAGCATTTTCCAACAAAAATGGGCTTTTCAAGGGTAATTGAGAGCTAGTTTCCGCAAAAAAATGCCTTTTTCTATCGACCTAGTAAAATTAAGGCACAAAAGTCGTAGCATTTTTGCGAAAACACACGGAATCCATGATTTTTTGAGGAAGGAATTTTATTGCAAAACTTACGGATACTGAAATGGTGGCTTAGAAAAAAAATGCAAAGTTTGGGTTTCATTGCGGACTGTTAAGTTTACACGAATTACACTCACAAAATTTCTCCTTATTTCACTGACATAAAAAAAAAAATCCCTCAATTGTATACATATAAGTTGGACGGACAATCATAGGAGCTTCTGTATCCTTTATTTTATTAGAAATGTTTCTGAAGGAAGAAAAACGCAACTATTCAGAGGCATGTCTGCCACTGTTACAACAAAGACAGTAGAAAATGAGATTACACGACTTACTTAACAGGATAACTAGACATTGCATTCAAAAAAATAATCACAAATAATGTATTTCTCAAATTGCTTTCTCAAAATGTTCCAAGCTGCAAAAATTCTGCAGCCCAAGATGCTGCAGAAATTCTGCAGCCCAAGAAGTCCCATGCTGCAGAAATTCTAGTCCCAGATGCCCCATGCCGCAGAAATTTTGCAGCATGAAATACCCTACACTGCAGAAATTCTGCAGCCCTAGATGTCCCATGCTGCAGAAATTCTGCAGTCCCAAATGCCCCACGCCGCAGAAATTCTGCAGCCTGAAATACCCTGCGCTACAGAAACTCTTCATCCCAAGATGTTCCATGCAGCAGAGATTTTGCTGCCCAAGATGTTCAATGCTGCAAAAATTCTGTAGCCCAAGATGTTCCATGCTGCAGAAATTCAGTCAATTGTGCAAAAGAAAAGACTACACTGAGGGTTAAGTTGGGCAACCCCACAGTATTGTATAGCATAGTGGTGGATTTTACAAAGATAAATATTCAATTTTTCACCCTAAAAATTCCAGGTCTTTTTCATTGGCCCCCTTTTTCTTAGTTTTTTTCAAGTTAACTAATGAAATTTTGTGTATAGAGAGGCACTATGAACCCTTCCCAAGATGGCAGCCACAAAATTAAGGGGTCCATTCAAAATATTTCCAAATTTGAATATCATAAATTGTCACTATTTTATGCTTAAATACTGTGGAGATTCCCAACTTTTAATTTAAAAGCTTCACAGGAGGGTAGAAACCCTTGTCTGTAAGCTTGCTAGTTCGCATTCTGATTCAGTGCTTAGCCACACTGCATTTCGGCCTTCCTTTAAGGCTGCCACCGTAGCATATCCTGTTTTGCTGCAAACATCCACTAGTGTCCCCTTCCCTTGACAGCTTCTTCACAAGCCAAGTGTAGGCTCCAACAGGTAGTGGTTCCATACTGCTACACTGTGAGGCCACAGGTTCTACAAATATTAAATTATTGTTATTTGTAACAGAGCAATGTCTTGGGATTATTTGCCTTGACGCTGACCAGTGTCCCATCACAAATGTGTTTACACAGTCCTTCAGTTATGGCCAAAATATGATGATCTTGTCAAAAAAATTCATGGTGTTAAAATTCACTAGGTTTTAATGGGTTGCAGCAAATCATGACCCATGAGTATCCTGTGAATATGCAAAAAAATTCATTGACCATGAAAATTTTCCCTGAATTTTCAGGGGGTTCTTGGGAATATGCAAGCACCATGAAAATTCCTTGGAAACACCTTTAATTTGGAATGAAAAAGTCTCCACTTTACTTGCACCAAAGACTATACTACAATGTATATATAGCTGTATGCTGTCAAGCAGCATTTTCATGTTACACTGTTTTTGTTGATTCTGCAAATTGAAATTCAAAGATTTGTAGTCAATTTTGACTTAAGGTGGCTCGTACCGGTTTTCATCTTTTTGATGGTTTGTAACTTTGAAAGAATACAACAGAAAGACTGACCAAGGCCAGTTGAACACTTTTAAGGGGTTGAATTACATAATCATTGGTTATCCAAAAATAAGTGTCATTTCGTCACTAGCAGTTTCCGTGGCAACGCTTTCCTAGGCTTATTCAGATACGTTTTTTAGCTTGTGGCTTAAATAATTCGAAAACTAACCTGGTGACCCCCTGATTTTTTTCAGTGATTGCTTTTGGCACTTGAAAAGGAAAATGCACAAAGATTTTTAAAAAATTATACGGAGCGGAATTTCAGAAAATCTACAAAAAGTACAATTTTCACACATCACAAATTTCCTTCCGTAGAATTTTGTAGTTTTTTTTCTGATGATTCCTTTCGACGTTATTATCATATTGGAACAATAAAAAGAAGGGGTCACCGGACTTGTTTTCATGCAATAGCTTTCGTGAGTTTAGTAATTTCCACGCGCGTTTGAAAAATCTGGATTCTATAAGATCGACATTTGCTCATGATCTGTTTTAGCTACCGCTGACAATTGCGTGTGCTCGCGCGAGCACCTACGATCTGATGTTTACAGATGGTTACTGCTAAGAAAATCATTAAACAGCCATCAAAGACAGCCTCCCGAGCTCATCTTAGAAATCCTACACATGACTTCTGGCTATATCATATTATTTTCCTTGAAGTTTCAAAGTCTTCTTCCACTTCAGGTAGATTATCCTTCACTTGAGTTCTTCTTTTTTCGCCGTCGCAAGATTTCATATCGGTTGAATATTTCTTCTGAAGTGAAGCAACCTTTACTTCTCCGAAAATCGTCTTCGTTATCTTAGTTTCTATAGATCTCCTGCATTCATAGTGGCCGCTCAACACATCAAATACAAGCTCTTAGGTAAACTTCTCACAAAAGTAGAAAAAATTCCACGCGCCGCCATCTTTGTTTTGAATTTTCATCTTTTGATCTCGCGCTTCTTTCGCACGTTTCTCTCGCGCGCGTCACGCAAGAGTAACCTGTTCCCCGCGCGAGGAAACTGGTACGAGCCACCTTAACACTCTTGGGAGTGAAGGGCTTAATATTACAGTTAAATAATTGATTTTTTGCATTAAAATCTTGCCGTAACTGTAACAATAAATTGTAACGAAGTTATCCTCAACTGTAGACTAAGCAGCTGTTTATCTTTTTCTGCTGGGCTCGCAGCTTGTCAAACGTGACTAAAATAATCCTGAAACCTTCAGCTTATTGATGGAGTTATTTCATTGTAAAGCGTAAGCTTAAGAAACTGTGGCATGCAAGTGACCGAATGGATTCTCAGTTTTGATCATGTACCGAATATCGCAATTTGAACTCATCACAAACTTTCAAAATCTTACATTTATAAATGGCCGCTCGACCCTTGTACCGGCCAGTCGATATGTGAACAGTGGTCCCTTCTTTTATCTCCACAGCGCCACCGACTTGCTTTTCATTTATACCACTCACCATGTTCTGGTTTTCCCATTGAAAAACGGTAAAACCCATCGTTAGAGATGCTATGTTAAGCAAAACAGTCGAGAAAAGAAAGAGCTTAACACACGAACGATCAACCGGTGCAAAATACATTCAAAACCGAGCGCGAAATGGAGTCTTTCTTTGTTTCCGATCACGGGCATGATCACGTGGATACTTTGGGAATTGTCATTGGCTTGTAAAGAGAATCCGCTGGCTTGCCTGATTGCAGTCTCAAGAGAAGCACACGAAATTTTTGCTGATTTCTCTGATGTGTACCCTGCCTTTGGACGATGGATTAATCTTGGATCCATGTTTTGAAGATGATATAAATAATTATGTGAACTCACTCTATGTAGAAATAATCGAGAAGAATCGAACGTACTACAAATGAAAGGTTTGTGGCCAAAAGTTGTCAAGGAAACAAAGAATTGAAACCCCGACTCGAGTTGTGATCACGGCAAAGGTGAGAAATACAGAAGCCAATCACAACTTTGAATGTGACTGCAAACGTGTTTTACCCTCATTATTACAAAAGATGGATTGATTTGCACTTAGTGTTTTATAGTTTTGGCGCCAGAGCGTTGTCCCAGGGAGTCAGGGGACCAACCCCTCTTTTTATTTAAAGTCGCGAAAAATCCAATATTCAAAATAACGGTCAGCCAGAGATCACGAAAAGATCTGAAAGATGTATGGAATGCGCTACGGATTGTAAGTTAAAATTTCGTTAAACGCTCAAATGTTATTCAATATTTAAAATAATCTTTATTTGTTTTTTAGTTTGACTTGCTTCCTCTGGCAACCAGTACAAAAATAAACGGCCACCATACATCAGGAACCTTCAAAGCTACAGTGACGCTTCAAAACGAAAGCGCGAATCATGGATACCACCTTAGGAAGTATGAGAGAAACCAAGGTGATCACAGTGTACCAGAACCCAAATCAACAAAGGTTGACCGTAAGAAGCGTTAAGCAACACGTTTCAATATGGCCATCTCGCGCCCGATTCCTTAGTCTTTCCCTTCCAGTGAAGTAGCATTGGTGCCAATAGAGTCAAGTGCGTCTCATAACGAACAAACATTTGTACAAGAGAAGAAAGCGACTATGGTGAGTTGGAATTCTAGCCTAGAAGTGGATGTGCATATTTCGAAGCGCTTCCATGCTTATGATTATGTTTGTATTTGGCTATTATCAATTTCCCCATGACTCCAATCTGACCATGACAGTTCTTTTGGATGTTCTTGTGAGATGGGCTGCAAACTATGACCTAACTCCTGTACTATATCTACAGTTTGACAACTGCGTTAGAGAAAACAAGAACCGGTTCATGTTTGCTCTACCAGCACTTCTTGTTGAAGAGGGGATTTTTGAGGTTTGGGGAGCTTAGAACTTCCAACATTGCACAGAGTAGACTCTTGAACTCTTTCATGATAATCTTATTTTTTTAAAGTGCTGTAATAAGCTAAGTTCCCTGCTAGCAGAGTTCACTTTTTTCTTTGTGGTTTTTAGATGGGTAAATGGATAAAAGAATAACATTTTTAAGTGACGTTAAATCCAAAGCAGCCTCAATTTACAAAGCAATAACACAAAGAGTTGATCATTCAACAGAGTCAGTAATGTAGTAAGAACTGCGGTTTGTTTGTTAACTGCAGATCAGAGTAAACTTTCTCCCAGTGGGTCATACTCATGAGGATATTGATGCTTTTTTCGGTGTTTATTTGAAGCACTTGGATAAGCTGGATGTTTATACAGTTCCAGGTAATAAATATTGACAAGAGATCATAACATTACATGAAGGTTAGTGCTTTTGTTAATTGTTGTTTTATTATTGCAGTCTTGATGTGCCCGTGTTTCAGGCTAAATGCAGAGAAAAAACATTGGGCCTGATGCCACTCATTTATATTCATTTATATTTGCCTCAATAAAGGAATGAGAATTTAAGAGTGGCATCAATCTGTCAGCACACTCTTATTTCAAAAGTAGAGGGTGTGTGAGATAGGGAGGGCATATAGAGAGAAACTTACAAGTTATACAGTGCATGTGTTAGCAGTGCAATGTAATTCTAAATTTCATCAACTTGAATTCTCCCCTTTGTACAGAATTACTCAAGGCACTGGAAGATTGCATGAAGCATCCTACTCCCAAGCCATTATTTTATGTTGCAGATTGTCTATGACATAAAGTCATGGATTTCAGATTATGCAGAGGAACTACATGAGCACACTGTTCCAAAGTGCTTTAAATTTAAGTTAAACGATGAAGGGAAAGCTACAATGCACTACAGAAACTGGAGCCATGAGCGGTGGCAAGGGCCAATTGTAATCCTCAAGGTGTGCACATCATTTTTTGTGTCCTTCCATTGTTTCCTTCTCTTCACTATTGTTGGGACCAAAAAGTCTGTCTAGAGCTTCAAACTTTTGACTAAAATTGATTTGAGAAATAGAACTGAATTAAAGAGGAAAATTAAAGTTTGCAGTTTGAATGCTGTGTATTTACCTAGTATGCAAAACAATAGAAAATGACCAGTAAAATTGTGTGGTACGTGAAGGAAATTCTTTGCTGAAATTATTTTTGCACTTGTTTGGATAAGGAGATTGTAAAACCTGTAAACATGCGGCAATCACTAGACTACTTTGATGCTTTCAGTTCTGATGTTTCTGTTATGCCAGTATCTAAGCATTTATCTTGTTTGCTAATTTTTTTTCTTTTTGCATTTGATTGAACAGAGCATGCCTCATGGAAAGCCTAATCTTGTAATTCCTTCCCTGGCCAAATTGGATTTGGAGGCATTAAAGAGAGATATACTTAACAAGTATCAACAGAATATGCCTCAAGCAGCATCAGATTGTTGGGAAGTTGGCTGGAAAATGTTGAGAGAGAAATAGCAGCAGTGCCTGATCATTATGATTGGCTAGTGGATACACTGAAAACTGCTGGAAAAACTGCACCACTACCTTTGGCTGCCCAAATCCCAAATGATTTCTTAGAGCTTAGGGGAAGAGAAATCCAGCCTACCCAAGAAGTGAGTACATGATGAGAAATGGAATAAGATTAAATATTGCTCCCAGAGCTATGGGAAAAGGCAGGGTCTGAAATTGCGCTTTCCTGGTCACCAGTGCGACTAAAAACTTTGCACTGGTGATCAGAATTTCACAATTGGTCGCCAGCGGGCGATTGACTATTTCATGCCATGATAATTATACAAACAATAACTTTGATTTTCAGCCAAATCGACTTTTTATGTACATGTATGATTGTGTTATATTTCAACACCAGCAATGTTGAATGTATTTGATAATATCATGTGTAAGAAGATGCTTTGCAATAGTATCATTTATGCTTTTGATATTTAAACTTTTCAGATTTGCACTGGCCGATATAGAAATCCCAGAGAAAGGGAAGCACCAGTGGAGATGGTGGATGATGATTTTCTTACCTCTCTGGAAGTTGGCTGCTTTGTGGCCTTGTACTTTAGCAACTATGAAAAGGAGCCAGTGATAAGAAAAGTAATTTCCATTGAGGATAACTATTTAAAAGTGCACTATTGGAAAGGAACATATCTAGGGAAGTGGTCTCCTCAGCACATACCCCGCAGAAGAGCACAACCATGGGTGGAAAGGCTGGGTAAAACATGTATTGTTTGCAGTTCTTTCCAGCTCACTGAGGACAGCAAACTTATGGCAACGACGAGAAATTTTCTAAAAGATCGGTATAATGGACTTAAAAACTCAAGATCATGAATAATGCATCAGCACTGTCTTGTTCTTTCTAGTTTGACTAAATTGTCTTTAAATAATGTACATGCAAATATGTTTAACTGTTTCAAACAAGTTTGTGTAAACAAGGGAAACCTAAAAGCACTACCTTGTCCTTGCCTCTGGACTCCAAGACAGTACATACAGTAGAAGTATTTTTTGTGTGAATACCATTAATAGTTTGTAAATAGTTTTAAACATTTGTTAGAGAATTCTTAGATTGACTTAATAAGACATAGCTATTGAAGTCATTCAAGAAGTTGTGATTTTGGGAGTGTAAAGGAATATTCGGTCAATCTGCAATGTATGACCATTCTGTGAGGGCCTCAGAATTTCTGCAACATACCATCATTTCAGGTGGCCCAAGATTTCTTCAGTTTCAATATTTGAGGGGGTTGCAGAATTTCTGCGGCATGCAGTCACAAATAGGGCTGCAGAATTTCTGTGGGATGCAGTCACAAATGGGGCTGTAGAGTTTCTGTGACATGTGGTCACGAAGGGGGGGCTGCAGAGTTTCTGTGGCATGCGGTCACAAAGGGGGCTGCAGAATTTTCTGTGGCATGTGGTCACAAATGAGACTGCAGAATTTCTGCGGCATGCGGTCACAAAGGGGGCTTCAGAATTTCTGTGGCATGTTGTCACAAATGAGACTGCAGAATTTCTGCGGCATGTGGTTACAAAGGGGGCCTGCAGAATTTCTGCGGCATGCGGTCACAAAAGGGCGCTGCAGAATTTCTGTGGCATGCAGTCACAAAGGGGGCTCCAGAATTTCTTTGGCAGGTGGTCACAAATGAGGCTGCAGAATTTCCGCGGCATGCGGCCACAAAGGGGGGCTGCAGAATTTCTGCAGCATGCGGTCACAAAGGGGGCTGCAGAATCTCTGTGGCATGTGGTCACAAAGCGGGCTTCAGAATTTCTGTGGCATGTGGTTACAAATGAGGCTGCAGAATTTCTGCCGCAGGTGGTCACAAATGAGGCTGCAGAAATTCTGTGGCATGTGGTTACAAATGGGGGCTACAGAATTTCTGCAGCATGCGGTCACAAAGGGGGCTTCAGAATTTCTGTGGCAGGTGGTCACAAATGAGGCTGCAGAATTTCTGCGGCAGGTGGTCACAAATGAGGCTGCAGAATGTCTGCCGCAGGTGGTCACAAATGAGGCTGCAGAGTTTCTGTGGCATGTGGTTACAAAGGGGGGCTGCAGAATTTCTGCGGCATGCGGTCACAAAGGGGGCTTCAGAATTTTTGTGGCATGTGGTCACAAAGGGGGCTGCAGAATTTCTGTGGCATG